>NW_027108952.1:7801-22097 GCF_000696795.3 Halyomorpha halys
ACCTTTAATTATAGAAAGTAATATCTTTAATTATAGAAAGTAATATCTTTAATTATAGAAAGTAATATCTTTAATTATAGAAAGTAATATCTATAAAAATATACAAATAATCTGTACCATGAATGCATGCCTTCCACTGAAACATCATCATACTCCTCAGTTACCATGCATGTCCTGGTGGACGATTCCTTAGGAGTCTAGGATTATCTTTTCTGCCACTTTCGCTACGTTCTTAATATAAACACCGAGTTCCTCCATGAAGCTCCTAGTTGTGCTTAAAATAAAAGTGATATCCAATAAAAAAATAAAACATTATGACATATATGATATGTTCAACATATGAGTCGTTCATTTCCAAATGAGCACCCCTATTAAATTAAATGAACTATCTTTGGGCAATTTTTGGAAATGAAAGACTCATATAACCTGCTTCCATTTTACTTTTCTTTGTATATTGTGCGCACCTAACTTCAAATTCATCAGATTCCCTCTACTAATTTTGCTTACGCATGCATAATAGTATTGTCCTTGGCACACGTATATTTCTAATACGGTCGTCCTATTCGGCCCTAATTTGGAGGATATTGGGGCTTAGTGTAGAATGAATCACAAATCGCTTCTGTTCCTTACATGCGAAAATATCCATAATGGATACCATTATATTTCAACAACGGTTTTTCCCGTAAATTTTAAAGATATACTTTTCGGTACCTGATCAGTTTTTTTTTATATTATAACTCGACTATGCTTTTCCAAATAACTCATTATGTAAGGTCCTTTAAATAATAACAGTAGCTATTACTGCAAATAGGTGTGACTTGTGAATTCGAAATAGGAACGTACCTATTCGTAAAGTTAACCAGATCAGTTTTAGAAATCTCATACTGGACTCTGCATGTTGTATACACAAAGTCACAAGTACCTAAATAGATTTAATATCACTATTATAAACATTAATAAATAAAATATAAAGCATTTTACGAAGTCTAGGTTTACAGAGAAACAGAATATTTTAATAGTACCAAATAACTTGTGTAAATATGTCTTTTACGATTTCCATTCCTAAGTGAGCAAAGAAGTTCCACCAGCCCTAACCACCGCCGGCTTCAGGCTGTTTATTTTATTTAGCTTTTTTTCGCCTTGGTTACACACATCCTGTTTGATGCTCCTTATTTAAACAAACAAATCATCTGCTCTGTTTCTTTACCTGAATCGACCGAGTCCATGCTTTCATCTTCTCACAGTTTGTTCTCCGTTTCGACCACAAAGAGCACCAGAATACACATTGCTTTAAGTTTTGCTTTTTGGTCCGTCTTATTTGCATTTTATATCTTACCTTTGTAACTGGTTAAGAGAAGTAGGGATAGCTTACCCCTTTTGGTATGTAAAAAAAAAATTAAAATAATAAATAAAACAGCATGTCTATGTTAGATTAAGAACATTTTTTTAAAATTAAAATTTTGTTCATTTACTGTTTTAAACTTTCTATTATACTATTTGTACTAATTTTAGGTTCGTAATAAATGTTTACTTGAATAAAGGTTTTTAGGTTTAATATTGTAGCATACATGTATAATAATTTATTCTAAAACTGTTAAATGTTTGGTAATGGACACCATTACCAAAGGACACCGGTAATTACTTTTCTAATATAAATAATACATGTTAATAAAAAAAAAAATGATTATGAAACTGTCAAAGGTAATTAATGTGAATAATATTCCTAATAATTATACTGGAATATTTTTTTTCTTTTTACTATATACAAATTTCTAATGATAATTATTTATAAAAAATAAATTAAAAATTATCCAAGACATCTGATTTATTCCAATGGATTCGCATTGCATTGTTAGTAGTGGTTAAAAGGAAAATTTAGTGGAATAGCAAAAAGGAAATATACGTTTTGTTTAACTTGTGGCTGACAATCATACTCCAACCGATCCTGAAGGCCTTTTCTTTAGAGAAGCGGGATTTTAATTAACATTTCTACTTGGTTTAGAAATTACATTTACAATTCATTCTTTATGTAGACGATATATTCGGGATACGGTCGAAGCGAGAGTAATTTAAACAGAACTATTCTCTCTCTCCTCCCCCGCGCGTGATGGTGAATCGTGTGTGCATTACAAGTGAGTCGCTGTGTAAGCAAACATCCACTCAAGAGATAGACTACCAACTCATATCGCAGAGGTTTACATAGCAGTGGCGGGGGATTTAATTGTATTTCTCTTCTAATACTGAATATTAATTCTGAAAAGGAGACATAAGCTATTTTAAGAACTCGAATTTTTTATACTTTTAAAATTTTCGAATCCGTGATCAGGAAAAACCTGTCCTAAGCGTTATTGATTTTTTAAATTATGATTCCAATCACTACATTAACATAAAACGAAAAATATTTTTTAAAAATACATGTAATGAAGTATCAACCACATTCCCTCCCTCTCTCCTCCCACAAAAAAAAAAAAAAAACTGTTGAAACTTTGAAAAGAAGAAAAAAGGAAAATTTCATTCAGCATGAAAATGAAGAATCAACATATTTTATGACATATTTAAATCCTAAGACGGAAGTATGAGGAGGAGGACAAATGAATATATTTTAATAAAATTTTGGTATACATTTTACACTAAATCTATTACAAAAAAAAGCAAGGCAATAAATCATTATAAAAAAAAAGTTGTTATTCATTATGATTAACCTTATTATCATTTTTCTTTTCTTTAGTGGTATTCATTTTTCAATTATTAAAATTTATATGTTTCCAAATCAGTTTGAAAAATATAACATGAATAATCAATTTTTCCAAAAATTGGAATTAAATAACACATTAGTTTATGTAGTTTAATGCAATATAATAAATAAATTATGTGGAGTTAAGAAAAAATACAGGTATATATGGCCATTTGGTGAATCAAAATTAATTATTGGGAACCATAGAAGTAAGAAAGTACCCAGTTGATTTTTTTTTTTTTTTTTTTTTTTTTTTTTTTTTTGTGGTTGAGTTATCTATGTCTACAAAAGAAACAATTGGCATTGTTCTCAGTTGTCTTAGGGAGTAAATTTGTTCGTATATTTTCCTAGATCGGGGTCTGAGACCTTGATATTTTCTTTATACTTTGACATACTGCAAATGGTTTAGCACCGTTGGAAATACTGGTTTTCTCTCATCCTAATGATGCCAACAATAATTAATTAATTGTAATTATTTACATAATTAATTATATACATTTAATTTAAATTTAATTATACATAATTAATTTATACATTTAATTTAAATTTAATTATGCATAATTAATTTATACATTTAATTTAAATTTAATTATACATAATTAATTGTATAAATTTACAAGAATTGAGGGGGAAAAAATTCAAAGATATTTCAACAAATTTAAATACATTTTATTATAACCCAAATTAATCTAAAAGAGTCTGATTACTTTCATTCATGTTTTGACGTCCTTTTTACATCATAAAAAATTGAAGTTGTTTGGTCGCGTAACTCAGTTGCTATAAGCGATTGTCTTCATGGCAATTCATGTCACGACTTTGCAAAAAAAAAATCTGTACGTGAGGAACAGTGTACCAAAATACATGAAAAAATAACCTAAATTATTAATTTTTTAGATGTAGATCTGTGTCAATTTTAAGATCGTGAATAATTTAATGGTCAATTCCTTTGCAATGTTATTACTGCGTTGCTAGATGTTATTGCTAGAAAATACGCTTTTATCTCCCTCATTAGTTGCAACAATGTTTGCTATGAATTGCATTTGAAATCAATTGGATGCCTGCTTTCCATTTACCCACAATGTAATCAAAACAGAACTATATTCCGTTTCAGGAAGTTGTGATGTATGCATTGAAAGCATGATTGTCTGTTAAGTAAATAGGCAAGAGATAGACTTGTGAGTCCCACGTGCTACTGAGTGGACAGTGGAGATCCTGAGTGAAATAAGTTTAATTTTTATTTTGTACTTATGAAAGCCGAGAATTTCATTCCGTGATAATGTTTAAGCCGAATTACTCGATCTTAGAGTTCATTACAGATTTCTAAACGGCGGAAATTGAGTTGGAATAAGTTTAAATTGAAGACCCAATGCAAAAATGGCTGGGAAAGACAATGATGTCGGCACACTAATTGGCAAGATGGAAAATCAAAATCTCCTAATTATCACTGAGACAGCGATATCTGATAATGAGATCGGAGGAATGCTTTGTCGAGGTCCGATCGGAAGTCGATTTCAATTATGAGCTGGCCCACGCAAAGCTAAGAATTTAGTTGAATTAGTTCTTGAGCAAGCCATTGTTTAAACTTATCATGTTCGGAGCCAGTTAGGTCTCAATCGATAGGGCAGGTCTTTTTTTGCCGCCCCTGCTTGGAGGAATCTGGATTGGGTGCTGCCAATGTCCTGGTCTGGTTTTTCAGTCTTGGTCGATATTTGATAGGCTACATAGGCGAGGTTAAACAATAAGGCTAAAGTTTCTTCTAAACAACATGATGGTGAATGGATATTTTATCCGATTCAAAATTCGGTAGAATATAATGACTGCAAATCATTTTGCGTCCTGTTTTTTATTGTACTTTATGTAAAGCTATGTTCTATGTTAAGGTGGAATTTTTTTCTTTTAAACCCACTAGTCTCCAAAACAAATTGTATACATTATTTATATAAACTGAGTTCAGGAAGATATAAAGCAAATTTCATCAAAATCCTTTGAGCCATTTAGGCGCTACAGTCTACAGAAAACCTAGTTAATAGTTTATTCATTGTGTACAAATACATGTAAATCTTCATTAAGAAGGTCATATGTACAAATACTTCTACTGCTATAAATTCTCGGCAAACATTTTCATCCGTACTATTATTTATTTATTATTTATAGATGAATATTACTTTTTTACTGATATAGTAAATTGGTAATATTACCACAACATTTCTGGGCAATAATAACTGATTACATTCATTCTAAAATTAAATAAAATAAGAATAAAAATAAATAAATAAATGAAAAAAATATTACATAAAAAATAAATAAAATCTCTCTCAAAATACATATAAACAGAATGATAAAGAAAATAAACATAACCAAACTATGAAAAAAATACATAATCTCAAGTCACATTTACACTCTTATATACAATATCAGCGTGAGGATCCCTGAGCCCATTCTATCCCCACGTGTGAGAGGTAGAGTAGAGCTCTTTGAGATCTCACGTCACTGATGGAATGAGCCAATGGAAGCTAAGCAAGTGTGCTAAGCGTACTATTATTAAAACCAGTCTCTTGGAAAAATAAGTTTTCTAATTTCCAGTTATTAGGTTGTGAAGGTTTACAATAAATAAAGGTCATGTTACTAACGCTTGAAAGATGAGAAAAAAAAAATAGTTGAGGGGTGAAAAAAAATGTCAACCAGCAAAAGGCACTTCTTTAACACTAATTCAATTTATGTACAATCTTTTGATATTTTAACTCAATTTAGAGTTAATTATATATAAAAACTTATAAAATATATACTGGAAATTCGTAAAAAACTTAACAAAAAATTTTAAAAACGATTTATCATTATTTAAATGTGAAAATCTGGACCGCTACAACCCATGAAGGGTTCATTACTTTATAGGGAAGAACTGTTCCTTGAACACCGATTATAAAAGGAGGTGATTTGTACATGATCAAGCTCAACCATTAGAGTTTTCCCCAATTAATGGTTACCACTTTGTGCAGATTTATTCTGGAGGTCTCTCCGAACCACAGGGTCGATTACTGTACCCACAGATGGCTACAGTAAAAGCGCTAATCATTACCTCCTGCAGCCAGATTCGTACCTGAGTCCTTTGAATTAGTACTACAGCACCTAGAATCATTGAATCACTCTGCTCCCTTCATTTTTGAAATAACATTTATTAATTGTATGTATTTATGTATATCATTGTTTTCTTTTTTGTTTCGTGTTTTCGGTGTTAAGACTTCCAAGATTTAATCCTAAGAAATCTTTTTTTTATCTTTTTTTAAATAATTTTTTTATTTATTGATAGATATTACAATCTGCCACACAGTTATGGGCAATAGGTAATAGTGATGAATGATCTCATACATACTAAAATAAAAAAATAAATAAATAAAAATAAACAAAAAAACTCTCTTAAAATATATACAAACAAAAGAATAAACAAAATGAACGAAATCAAACTATCTGTATGAAAAATAACATAATGATAAAATAATATAGTCTCTAGTCACACTTATACTCTAATATACAATATTTACACAATCGACCTGAGGATCCCTGAGCCCACTCTATTAGGGTAGAGCAGAGCTCAGCGCATCCCTCTCGCCGCATCACTAGTAGTGAGTCAGTGGAGGCTGAGCAAGTGCGCTAAAGCCGCAAACACTCAACTTGAGTGGAGAATCTGACCATTTCCAGAACTCCAATTGTCCATTTTTATATTTATAAGTCTCTTGGCCACTGCCGTTTCAACCTTCTAGGTGGGCTGTAGGGATGAGTGGAACTAGATAAGGTCTGGACCAAAGGATTAGGATGGTTGAAAAGGTTTATATGGAATTTTGAGAATTTGGATGGTATGAGGTCAAGGACAAAAGCCTAAGAAATACTAGACAAAATTTTAACTTTATTGTATATAAGGACTAAAAAGATCAAATTTAGTTTATTGGTGTGTTTTGTTTAAAGCAAGATAACCAATTACCATAGTGGACAAGCGCAATTGGAAGGAGGAAAGTATTCCGATTTTATCTCTGCGATAACAAGTGGAACAAATACTTTTAGCAAATTAGCAGCTCTTAACGATGGCCAGTTAAAAAGAATGACGATAATTCGATACTAGCCCGAGGCGCCGGAATTATTAATCGAGCAGTGAGTCCCTCTGAAGTGATCCAGTCTCGACGGGCAGTCTCATTTGACTGATGGACTTCCTCCAGACCATTCCCAGGTAGTTAGGGCTCGGATTGAATCCTCTGGAAGTAGAGTCGTAAAGAGGCTCGTCAAAACCTTCCTAAATGACTTGTCCGGAACAGCTAATGCATTATCGGCCCTGGGCCGCCACTAAACTTTACTGTCCTTCGCAATCACTGCTACCGCACTGCACTAAAACCCGGTCGGGGTCTCAGTACATCCGCGCCGGTCTGTTTCCTATTCTTTTATAGCGGTCTTTACTCCTCCACTGTAATGGGGCAAAGCTTATTTTTCAGGCTGTTGAAAACCATAATCAAAGAATTTCCTTTTTTAATTGGAGAAGTTTGTCGGGGGGTGCGTTCTTTGTTCTGCAAAGAACAACATAAATAAACGAAACCATATTTATTTATTTTATGCCGACGTTTCGACCTGAATTTCAGGTCTTCATCACGGGTTATGACCTTTATAGAAGGTAGGCCTGTAACTGGATTATCGTCCTTCTTTTTAACTGGCCATCGTTAAGAGCTGCTAATTTGCTAACTGTTAATTTCCTTTTTTCCTTGGAATAATATAGAATTTTGAGCAGTTTCTAAGAAATATATTATCCAGTTTAAAAACTTACGTCTTAACAGACATACATCAAAATGTCCTAGCTTTTAAAGATTAAAGGTTTGGTTGAGTGGGCAAGGCATTGGGAACTTAAATCACCAGTTTCATACTTCAGTAGAAATCACTTTTCACAAATACTACTATTAAGTAATAAATCCTTTAGAAAAGATTATAGCCTATTCCCTTCTAAAAAAAAGTATCGTTGCTATCAACTCAAAATCTGATTCCTTTCCGCACTGCCACAGACTACTAAGATATCCAGGCTCCAATCAAAGCACTTTACACGTAGTGCTCAGGACTATTTGCGTTGGAGATTATTCACTCCCGATTTCTTGCAGAAGAATCGCTTTGTTGTGCTCATTGATGGGTCAGCCATGAGGCAAGAAAACATGGAAGAAAGGTGTATAATTGGTTTTGAGGTTTTTGCTGCGCCTGTCGTTTCTCTTAATTGAGAAATCGTAAGGTTCTACAGGCTCTTGAAATATGTTTGGTTAAAAATTGCACAAGACCTGTTATTCTCTTTGAATTACGGGCTGCCATTATTAGAATTTGGCTCGATAAACTCCAGTGAGGTTTTGGAGGGAAGACGACTTCTGGATCGTAGAGGTCGCGGTCGTACAAGTTAATTATAAAGACAAAATATATTTTTTAGCTCAGTAAAAATGTTGCTTCCGATTGCATTAATAATAAGAGAAAACATCTTAATATTTTACGTTAAATTAAAATTTATAGGTAATAAAAGGTTCCTATGAATAATATTATATTATATTTAATAATCCTTACATTCTTAAACCAGTTATGGGATGTTAACAGGCACCGTATTCTTAGGGAACCCTAATGAAGACGATATCATCAAATGAATTACTTAGTCTGGTTCCTCTATATTTATTTTATTTTCCACATTCCGTCGTTAATTTTCAGTAGAAGTATCTTCTTTGTTTTGATCTATGATTTATCTTAATTAATTTAGTGACACATAAGGCTTTTTGGCATTTTCATCGATATTTTCTGCTCTCTTAATTATTTAAAAAAAAAATTATCTTACATATCGGTTTGCATGAATAGTGGCAATATGTATACTTTATTTTTTATTTGAATGTCTAAAGCAATATCTTAGGTACATGTGCATTTCAAAATAAAACTAAAAAATTGATTTTGTCAGATGTGTATTAACCTTCTCTATTGGAGGATGGAGAAGATTAAAATAGCTGCATGTACTATAATAATCTCTATAAAGCCATCTTGCTTTGTGTTTACATAATGACAATTTTCTGCAGTGTCAAGTGAGGTAGTAACGTTTTATTACACGTTGATAGTAAACCAAACCGAAACTGGTTACCAATGAAAAAATACTGTTCATAATAAATTTATTATTGAAAATACACAGTGATATACTAGTGCGACAGAACTACCATGTCAGTAAACTATCATATAGTTTATAACAGCAATGAATGAGAACTGTCACTGTGTAAAATGGTCATTACAATATTTTGTCGCGCCTTCTGTTGTTATAACAACTATACCGCACTACGCATGAGCATCTTATCTCTCAACAACTTACTACATACAAGATAACGCCAACAAAACCGGTTAACGTCGTAAAATATTTCGCTTTACATCTGAGTAAATATAAAAAATTGTTATTTTATTATCAATTTACACAATTTTGATCCTTTTTATCTCTCAACTTTTATTCTTTAAAATTCCCCAACGTTCAATATTGTAGTCATTACTGTTTTAAAAATCCCAAAATTGCAGGCTTATTGCCCTTGTCACATATAACTTTAAAAAAACATTTGTCCTCTTTCATTTATATTTACAACTTTGACTACTACTACAAGAAGTTGTAAATATAAATGAAAGAGGAAAAGTGTTTTATTAAATTTATATGAAAAGTTTTAAATCGAGTATATCAATTTTTTTTAAAGTTATATGTGACAAGGGCAATAAGCCTGCAATTTTGGGATTTTTAATAAAGCAATGAAATCAATATTGAAGGTTGTATCCTTGAGAATGGCCTGAGGGCCGAAACGTTGGAGAAGTTTAAAGAATAAAAGTTGAGAGAAAAAAAAGGATCAAAATTGTGTAAATTGATAATAAACTAAACCACTATCTAATAATCATATATAAAAAATACTTAATCTAAAATTGTTATTGTTAGTATGTGAATACCTATATCCAATAAGGAAAATTGTATTCAGAGTCGCAGATAGTAATAAAAACATGGAACGGAATTATTTTCACTTTGATTGGTCCTTCGGCCATATGAATCTCGAAACAAACGAATGTTTCCGCGTTTTAAAAGTATTGTAAAATAATTCTCTGAGGGAGAGGTAATAAAGGAAATAAGTAGGGTGGTTTGGAAAGGGAGGGGGGTTGTGTTGAAATACAGTAGCGGCCCCAAATGAAACAATTACAAAACGTTGTTCGTAATTGGTCACATTCTCTCTTGCCAGCTCTCCTGAAAATGGTCATTTCAAAATAATTGGAATTTTTCACTCTTTCGGCCGACCCTCGGGTTTCAATCGGGCTTTAATATTAGTTTTCGGTTCTTGTTCCCCACATGCGACATCTGTGTTCATGATTTTTTTCACGTTTGATTGAGAAAAGTAAACACAACCATAGGATCTTTAGTAATGTTTGCTAGTAAAGGTAACAATAAGAAAAAAAAAATTGGGATGTAACGAATATTGGGAGGTAATTCGTGTTTCATTAAGGGCTTCAGTTCTAATCACGAAATTCATTTTTTTTTTCAATAAACAAACAACAAAAAATAAAAAAAATAAATTAGAACAAAAAAAAAACAACATGTTAAAGTGATAGTGCTTAATTCTATTATTATAAATATTAGTTTTATAAATATTGGATATTGCTTAAAATAATTAAATGAATAGAAGGTGGTTTGGTATCTGGTCAGTGAATAATACATATAATGAGGTGTTAATAGTAGAGTGAACAATGATATGAGATAAAGCTCCATCTTTCACTCCAAACCATCTCCTTTATTAATAATTAATTAAAACTGTAATTTGATTCGATATTGTAAATTTCCATAATTATTTATAAGTTCTGATTAATAACTAAAGCCATTTTAAAATTAGACGTTATATCCTGGTTTAAACGGAAATTTGAATTGGACTGCTATTAAAAAAGAAATTAGTCACTTTTATTTCACCGTTCATCGATTTTATGTTTATTTCCTATCTCATTGGAATGGTAAACATTGTCGCTATTCTCGATTCTTTTAATTTCCTGAATAAAGGATGAATGCAATAAAAAATTCAAGAGCTTCGAGATTATTTATTTTTTGTTAGGGCCAAGTAAACTTTGATAGATATAATACAAATTTTTTTCGAATCCTATCAACAGAATCGAACTTAACTCTATCTTCCCAACGATTTCTCGATCTACTCAGAGAGAATTGCTCCGATGCGTCAGCACTAATTATTTTTTTATGTAATGTGTTTTTTACTTATCAATAAATTTTTTTTTTTTAAATTTTTATCTAGGTCTAAAAATATTAAGATTCTTTCTAATCCGTCTTAGGAGTAAAGAAAAATAATTTATAATGTTTTAAATTTTTTTAATATTATCGTATGCCGCCCTTCCTCCGCAAGTATACCGTAGTTGTTATAAAATAATCGATTTGTTTTTCATACAATATAAGAAAAGATATTGTTAATCGTATTAAATAAGCTTATGATAAATAAGTATTAAATTTATGAAAACCAAAGCTTTAAATGTAGTTAAATTGGTCAATAAATATTTTTAAAGATAAAATCAAGACATATTTAATTTGTCTTTTCATACCCTAACATAAGAATTTTCATAGAAAAAAATGGCGTATTTATTTACTTGATTTTTTATAAATATTTATTTTCTCACGATGTTTACAAGAAAAGTCGTTGCTACTCACAATGTTATTCAAATCTAACGTTGGAGAGCTGATTTCAGGTCTTCCAATACTTATCAAAATCTATATTTGTATGCCTTAATGGAGAAATTTTTTTTCAAATAATGAAAAACATTAAAATGGTTCATTTTATGTCTCCGATTCGAATTAGCTTGAGTAGGTTTGGTATTTACGTACCATTTCGTGCAATTTAGGTGATCCTAAATCACTCATTGGTAACTTTCATGTAGATTGGACGAACCGTTTAGAAGTTATTGAATTTCATGTGGTTTTAGAAAATAAAATTCAGAAAATATTGATATGGATTCATATCAACCTCAATTTTTAATAAAATTCTTCCCTATTTTTGCCTACTTTACCGGCGTGTTTTGTTTTTGTAATTTTATTTTATTAAATTAAGTTTATAAACATATAAACTCATTTAATACGATTAACAATCTTCTGTTCTTATTTTGGCAAATATTATAACAAATTGATTAGTATATAATAACCATTAAATACACACTGAGCAAAGAGAGAATAAGATAGTATGAAACAATTAAAAAAATTATATTAAATATTTTTTTCTTGGTTCTGACTCTTTGGCAAGAACCATCGGACAGGCTTACATCTTTGACCTAGAATCACATAAAAAACTTAAATTACCCACCCAATTAGAACATAATTTACCTACACGGGATAATTTATATTGGCGTGGTTAGGGATTGAACACACTACTTAAATTCGTTATAGATTTCAATTTCACAATTTTTTTCAAATACTTCGAATGTGAATTAATAACATAATAAGTTTAATTATATTGAGATAAAGCTCCACATCCAGTAGAGTTCAACAACACATAAAGTTCCAGTTCTGTGGGGTTAGCCCACATAAGAGGGATGTTTATTCTATATAATATTTAAATTAATTTTTTCTGTATTCCCAACCCTCTTTCGGTTGATAGCCCTGTAATCAAGAGTGAAAAATTATTTAAGCAATGAGAAGGTGGAGGATAATGGTGCTCCAGGTTTGGATCTCGCCCCAGGTGACTGACCACCGTAGACTGACTGATGTGCCCGCCCCCAAGTTGGGGCCACCCCTCGGGCACTACAACCCCTCATTACCCATGATGCTATAAGCCGATTACCATTAGGCCCTCAGCTGCTGGAGAGAGATATTTCCTCGATCATCCCTCTATGTGTACCTTCCTCTAGCACAAGAAGCTTGTATGCATTATCAATAATAATATTACATTTGTAAATCATCGATACCGTTTTGAAGAAAAGCTTAATTCATTCCCTTGTGTGGTATGTGTTAACATTTTCAATATTAAATAATTTACTAATTTTTATTTACTTACTCATGAAGTCTCAGAATTTACATTAACTCTTTAGAGCTATTTTCTACAATTTCTTTACTTTCTTTTTTAGTCAATTTATTTTCATGGAGGCTCTGCATAGCCTTCAAACACATAATTGAACGCACTCTGGTTACAAAAAAAATCAACCTTATCTTTGTAAAAAATAAAAGTGTACACGACAGAATTGAGGAGTTCTCTGTCAAAAGTTTTTTTTTGTTTAGTGGCATAGAACATCATTGGTCATCAACGCCATTTATGCCTTATTTAATTTTGCTTGCGTTTGTTTAATTTAATTTTTTTTTAATTTGATTATTATTTTATTTATTTGTTTATTTTTTTTCTTGATTTTATATTTTTGTCATTAAACCTTTTGATTTTAAAAACTAAAATCAAAAGTTAATATATAAATGGTTTTCTGACAAATTAAAATTTTTTATCAGAAAAGACTTTTAGTTTATTTCAAAATTTTAAACTCTCATTATCAATGAGGCGTTACGTAATCAAAGTTTTTAATAAAAATGTAGCTTATTTGTATTAGATACGCCCATAATAGCTTTTCTAAAGTGGAAGTACCTTTTTGAGGGAATATTTTAAATTTTCGTTTATTTTAATTTCTTTTTCGTTTTAATTCATAAAAAACGAAAACAAGACAATGTAAACTAAGCACTACTTTAATTTTAACAACCTCAATTGGTTAAATAAAAATTAACAATTTTTAAATCCATACAAATATGTCTTAAACTGAACGATACAACAGTAAATTATTACAATAGTGAAAAAAGAAAAAAAAAACCTTTTACGTAGTTAAACTGAAGATTTTGCGTACCTTAGCGTTCCTCAAATAACAATGGTTACCTACTGGTTTAAAATCTCTTTTGGAGAACATGTTGGTGAAGAGCTTTACAGGGAAATATTAAAAAAATCATGACCATCAAGAACAGAGTACAGGGAAACAGAGAATAGGATTTAAATAACAAAAACTTTCTGAACATATCAATTAAAATTTAGAGTTTGAATTTTGTCCGATTTGTCCTTCCATAACTGGTATATTTTTCATCTTATCTTCACACATCCCATCAATATGGCATTACATTGGCACACCACTAATACATTATTCAAGATGAATGATCCAAGCCTTTTTTTTAATACTTAATTAAATATGTGGTTTTTAATATACGGAAGTGTGCCCACTTTTTTTATTTTAATATTTAATCATTCATCAGAACTTTACACACGTCAACAGTTGAGCATTCCTGAAAGCTCAACAATTAAACATTAACGAGATCTGTGAAGGTTATATGAATTATTTTGCTATATATATGGTTGGACATCGGGAATTGTAACATGTGCCAGACCTGAAGTGGTGTTGTGTGTGAACTTATTTTCCGTAAATGCGACCTGCTTTGACACTGCTATATGGTGAATAGCTGATTAATACGAAATATTTATTTAAAATGGATTTAGTGAATGACACAATTTCTTCCTTATTAAACTATAATAGTTTATTTCATATCATACA
>NW_027108952.1:22362-25622 GCF_000696795.3 Halyomorpha halys
ATTATATATTACATATAAAATTATATGTCATATATAGGTTTTTTGTTATCAACAGCCTGAAGATGGGGGAAATCTCCCGAAACGTTGCTGTATGATATGAAATAAACTATTATAGTTTAATAAGGAAGAAATTGTGTCATTCACTAAATCCATTTTAATTCCATAAGACTCTTCCAGTTAAAGGATTATTAAATTTGAAATATTTATTGAAAGGTCAGCTCAGTGCGTCTACAGTCCAAATATTCATCATGACATTAGATGAAAACTATCACATGATTTCAGTCTAGAGACAGAGATTTAAAGATTTGGAAGTTAATTTAACTAATGCTTCATATCGTAATTATTAGCCTGCGTTTTCATCACTTGTAGAAGAATGGTCAGAGTGAAATATTTCATATACTCCAAATAATGACGCAACCTAAAAATTATCTTTAAATTTCATTGGTGAGAAACTAAATGTAATACAAACTTTTTGTACTCGTGATAGACTCTAAGTTTCTTCACAAATTCATTTGTTTAACCTGTTTAACGTTTTGTAAACAAATAAAAAAAACACTAAACTAAATTATTATAAAATAAAAATTCAAGCACAACAATTATTTAGTTATCTAGAGAATTTTAAACAGTTAGTAATTTCATACTCACCCTAAAAACAAGATAATATAACTATTTAATTTTTCTAAGAACTTCTGTGCTTTAAAGGATATTATTAATTTGATTACTGAGAAATTCAGGCATTTTTTTTTCTATTTTGTTAAGTCCCATAATTCAAGGTATTGAAAGACACACTTATTTCCATTTAAAAGTTATTAAAATGTAAAGATTTCTTTTTTACCAATGTTAAATGTCTATTTGAATTTTTCGTTGCTCAGTTAATTAGAGAAACAGTTAGTCTAGGTTAGGCTAGGCTAGGTAGCCCATAATGGTTATAGTGGTAGCTAGTAAATTGTAGTGGGGTCACTACGGTATTTTATCTTCTTAAATTCAAAAAACGTAAAATCCTTGATGCTCCTTATTACGTTACAAATAAACTCATTCACAAAGACCTTAACATCCCATTCGTTGCAGATTTGACCCAAAACGGATATGCGTCTTTTCATTCCAAACTCCTTAACCATCCTAACCCATTAATTCTTAATCTTTTATCCTTAATAATCCCTGATAATCCTCCGAGGCGTCTGAAAAGAAGATGGCCACGGGACCTTCTAATTTAAATTAAGGCCAAGTGGTCCTTTTTACAAACCTCTGACGGCGGTGTAAATGAACCTAGGTTGCCGCTGCGTACTAACCAAGGTGGGAGTATCAAGATTCATTCTTCGGGACCACCGAAAAATGAATGTTTAACTGCCCCAGGTGGAAATCGAACCCACAACGTCCCGAACCGAGCGCACTGGGACCTGCCCCCAACCCGCACGATCTTCACGTCCCTACTGATTAAAGTAAAATATTATAACATTATATAATTATGATTTGTTAATCTAAAAAATATTAAATTATTTTTAACATATGTTCTTTGATTTAGCTATTACAATAGAAACGCGGATTATCCAATATTTATTTAATTTAAGTAACTATGTATATATATTGTACAACTGGCCCTTATCACATTATTCCAAATAAACGAGGTTCTACTTGCTTTTAAATTAAATATATCAATTACATTAGATTAAATAAAATATTATAGAAAAGTATAAATTATAAATACTGAGCATAATTGTTTAAATATAAATAAATATGAAAAACAAAATGGCTGCAAAATCATATTACAGCTCATCATCTTATTGGTACATTGTAGGGCAAATAATAGGAATTTCTTCACTACAATAAGTGGCCTATATTAACTATAGAAGTATTAGGAATATATATATAAATAAAATAATAAAAAAAATGCAATATTTTTAATTAAATCAGTAGAAAACCATTAATTCTTAGATTGTAATTCCCTTCTTTTTACTAGTTGTATTGTCAAGGTACTTTATAGTTATGAAGGAAATTCCTATTTTACTGCGCTTAATAAAAGATAAAGGTTTAGTTCGGAACCTTTTAAATCTTGTAAAAATACTGGCCCTATAAACTGGAAATAATATTTCTCTCAATATCTGTCCGGGCCCCTATAATTCTCACATATTAAATTCCCTTCTATATCGGCGGAGGCACTCAGGAACACTCGTTATTGGGTGTAGCTATATTTTTAAGAGAGGAAACTACTAAACTATAAAAAAAAAAAAACTTAAACAAAAGCAATGAAAAAGTATAAAACATAAGCCGGCGGAGCATTAAAGGGAATGGGAGGAAATAATAATATCCACGGAAGTGTGAAATTTATCGGTTGTACTAATGAAGGGAGCTCTAAATATTTGTCTTGGGCTGAATTTGCCTCGCTAGTGCTCTCAGATTGCTCATAACGGCATCATAAAATGAAAAATACAAGCTTGGCGGCTCATTGTGTTTATGTGGTCGGCGCATTAGTGGATGAGGAGGCCCACTTTATTTAAAGGGAAAACTGGGAAAAGCCAAACCCTAGATGAAAATGCATTCTGCCTATAAAGAACTTCTCTCCAGGGTTTTATCAAGACTTACTTCTTCATTAGCCCCAACCCCCTGCTTTTATTTTATATTTTAAATTATTTAACCCCCTCCGATCATCTACCTATAGACGATGTTTTTCTGATATTTTTTTTTTATTATTCAATCTTCTCTCTTGTTTTTAAATATTAAAGATATTAAAGTTTTAGTACGTATAAGGTTTCTAGAAAATTACTTTAGAGATTTTATTAGAACTGTTTACTACTCGTATTTTCAGTTGCCATTTTATTGGCAATTAAGAGTTTATTACTTTTTGAAAATCGCTCCTGGAACAGAATTATTAACCATAAGAAAATCCTTAGTTTTAGCAATATTAATAAATACTGGCTGTGTTTTACCCTTATTTAATCATGATTATACCTGCCTGTTTCATACGTATATGATACTTAATAATTAACAGATTGACATCCTAAATTTATGTGGAAAAACAGGAGTTTTTCATTTCAGAATTCTTTTTTTTTTTTTTTATTTATTTAATGTAATTTACAACTGTACAAAATAGTACAATAAGTATATATGTTGTATGTTTCATATACACTTGAAAATCTTGGGAAGGAACCACCCACTGGTGGTACTTCAAACATTAATTTAAATTAGAAGGACCCCAACATATTTCCTTATAATCCGCTCCTACCTCATTGATAGAACCTTTAAAGTAAATCATAACCTAGCCT
>NW_027108952.1:25672-34561 GCF_000696795.3 Halyomorpha halys
ATGTATACTTTCTGTAAACAACGACCCAACTAATGCATCACCAACACTACTGGCACACATAACATCTATTGAAGAATGGTGTAAAAACTGGAGAATCAAAATAAATCCTGAAAAATCCCACCAGATCACCTTTACTCTTCGTCGTAAACCTCTGCCCTCCTGTCCTACAGTATCCTTTCTAAATGCACCACTAATGCCTGTTGAACAGATTCGATGATACTAAGGACTCCATCTTGACAAGAGACTTGCTTGGAATCCACACACAAGACTGAAACGACAAGAAACTGCTCGTAGATTCCGATTGCTATAACACTTACTTGACAAACGCTCTAAACTTCCCATTCACTACAAAAAATTAGTATATACTGCAATAATCAGACCAATTTGGACATATGGAATTGAGCTCTGGGGCTCCACCAAACCATCAAATTCTTCCCGCATCCAATCGTTACAATCCGAAATCCTACGTAAAATTCTTGATGCTCCTTATTACGTCACAAATAAACTCATTCACAAAGACCTTACTTAACATCCCATTCGTTGCACATTCCAAACTCCTTAACCATCCTAATCCATTAATTCTTAATCTTTCATCCTTAACAATCCCTGATAATCCTCTGATGCGTCTGAAAAGAAGATGGCCACGGGGCCTTCTAATTTTTTTTTAATTATTTATTTAATGTAATTTACATCTGTATAAAATAATACAATAGGTAAATATGTAGTATGTTTCATATACACTTGAAAACCTTGGGAAGGAACCACCCATTGGTGGTACTTCAAACATTAATTTAAATTAGTTATTCTTCTGTTTTTATATATTTTCAGAGAGTTTATATATATATATACATATATTTCTTACCAGCGTTCTATTAATAACGTTTCAGAATACTTTTTTTTATTTTTTTTTATTAATATTTCTTTCAAAAATTTATTAAATGTTATAATTATTAAATAAATAGATGTTAATTTCCGTTGAAATTAATGCTTTTGGTGGTGAAGGCTCTATGTCAAGAAGATACTTTATGGTTTTAAATGTTGAATATTGGATATTGTTGATAATTCTCTATGCAAATCTTAGGTGAAAAATGGTGGCTTTAACTCGAAAATCTAAATAGCAGGTCAGTTTTCAGTAGCTCTTGAAATGTTGTTTATTCGGGGTAGGTTCCTTTCACAACTTGATCATTTAATTGTTAAATTAACATTTATATGATTTTTTAAATATATACACTTATGCATTAGTTGGTATTAGAGGATATGAATAATGAAAAATGTGAATAAATAATGATGAAAATAATAACTACTAACTGATTAATAATAATAAATGAAATGAATGGATTATGGTTTCTCATCTCTGCAAAATTTACTATTATTACTAATTAGAGGGAGGAAAAAGATATATTTTCAATATTCTTATCAATAATATTTAGAAAAATTGAAATAATAACTTTACAGCAAACTGTAAAAATCACATTAAATACCACCTGTAAAATTAATGAAAGATTGCTTGGTATTAGCTTATTTATATGTTACATTGGAATAGTGTTCTAATTAAATCTAAGTCAGTTTATTTATTCTGACAGGAATAAGATAATTTTATCTCATTAACGCTTCAAATGTTTGTCTCGATTTCAACCATGTACATTTAATTGTCTTATAAAAAAGAAACTTGAAAGTTATTTAATCTTATAATGCAATTAAATTATTCCAAAGTTGTAATCGCCTTTTTGATTCCATAAGTCTCTTTTAACGATGGATGGGTACTTAAGATCCTTTTGCAGAAACTTGGTCCATTTTATAAAGGAACCGGTCCATTTTCTTTATTTTTTTTTGTTTTCCAATTATTTAACTTTATTAAAATGTTTTGGAGTTCATGGAATAATTAATAAATTTCCTAGCTAAACATTGCTGACTATCACTGTATATAAATATTTTGTATCGATTATTTTTTTTTATTAATGAGCACCAGTAAGAAATAAGATAACTGGATAATTCGAAAAAATTAAGTTTCAAAGTTGGTCGACCCGATGTTGCAAGTTGGTTGTAGATTTTCTTCACCACAACGCATTAATGTAAACTCTCCTAGTCAATTAAATTTAGTAGTTCACTTTATTTCATTTATAATTTGAAGAAAAATCTTCCCAATTCAATTTTAATTTCTTTTATATATTGGAGTGAGCGGCAATTCACAGCCTGGCTGCCCAGAAGAGGAAATAAAACTGGAGACATGTGTGTGAAACGTTCTTACCTTACTGTAGAATACATAACATCCTAAAAAGTTTTTCAGTGTTATCAGAAAAGAATGATCTTGTATTCGCCTTTTTTCCACCATTCTCGAACTTTCTCAATAATTTATTTTCCTCTTCCTTCTCAATACTAATTTAACTTAATATATATTTTGAAATAATTAAGTATATAATGTATTTCTTTCTAATATTGTAGTATTACATATAATGAGTATCAATACTTGACTGTGGTAGGGAAAAAAACGCATCTATTTCATTCAGATACTTAAAAAAAATCATAACTCGTATATATGGAAAATGCCCTGTTACAACTGCCGGATATGTCATGACTCAAAAAATGTGATACTTAATCACACAAAATTTATTTTTTTGTTGTATACCATTGAATCTACTTTAAATCCATGAAGGTTTTTATTTCAGAACTTGAAAAAAAAAAGATTATTGATTCTTGAAAAATGATATACCAGCAGAGGAACGTACAGTTGAATAGCTCGTATATTGATTAGATATATGTACATTTTATGGTTTTCCGTCTTTATTTGTGTTTTAATGCTGACCGCACCACCGATCAAAATAATGTTCAATATCCATATTAATCTTCTGCTCCTATTAATCTACGGTAAGCTATTGACTCCTCATTTAGACATATATACTTATGATTGCATCAAATTAAATTAATTTAAATACGTATATATATATATATATATATATGAATTCTTACGTAAGATTTTTATTGAAATAAAAATTTGTAATTTTTTGAAATTATGTTTTTGGACGATTTTTGTTTTTTCCCCTGTGCCTAACGTCCACTTAAGCATTTATAAAACCTCAAAAAATGACTCAAGTCCAACATCACTACAACACTTGGGAAGCTGAATTCCTGTTTTTCCAATATAGTCTATATTTTATGCATTTATAAGGGAAAAAAGTATTTTTTATTTAAGAAAAGCCTGCATGCATTTAATCTTATATTAATTCGGTTTTAAATAATTTACATTGGACTGTCTACTTCCTACTATTTAGTAGAGATTATATGGCTCTAAACCAGTGGTAAATTTCGTGTATGTTAGTATATTCGTGATAATGTTATTTTAATTTTTTGCGATTTTCAAAGAAAAATTTAAGGAGTTTTTTTAGGTGAATTAATAATAATTATGATGAGCTACTGGGTGTTTCGGTGCATTCAGAATTTACTGAAGGTTACCCTGGATTGTTTACAAAGTATAATTTGAACATACAATCGTGATTATTTTATTTTGAGAATGCACTACTACATTATTCGAATGCATTATAGGATTCGAACCTAGGCGGAATTTATCCATTCACCCAATTTAACTCCCACATTATTTTATTTATATAACCTGAAGAATGAATTCATGGAATACTCTCAAATTTATAAAAAAAATTGAGAGTAGATGAAATATAATGCAGCAAAACAAAATTAATATAAGTGGAAATAAAATAATATTAATGACATATTTTGTGTGATACGTTTTTGACGTAATACTATTTATATATATTACGAATGTATAAATACCACAATATTTTAAAAGCACACAGAAGATCAGAATTATTAATTTCTTTAATTTTTGAGGTGAAGAAAACTTCTAATTAGAATATAAACTATTCTGTATTTTGTGCTTATACAATGTTTCGGGATATTATTCCATATTGATGTACTATTGCTTCCTCATATTTGTCATTTTTACCAGTTTCCATTTTAAAATATTGTCATTTATACACATATAGTGTAAAAAGTATTTATAACTACCCTTTACCTCAACAATTTTAAAAATTAATATAATCAACTTCCTGAATAGAAAATTAAGAATTATTAAATATACCGTTGAAATTCTCCCAGCGACTCTTCCATTTGTCCACTATTGATTTATTTACCCTGACTCAGAGAATTGTCTCGATTTATTTTATTCAACCAATACACGATACGGACGTGCACATGCAGGAATGTCGCAATTCTTTTTTTTTTCTTCTTCTTTTTTTTCCTCCGTTATCACTTGCCACTTTTTACAAAGCTCTATGGTATCCGGTCGCGTGAGCTCTCCTGATACCAGTGAACAAAAGGAAATCAACTGAAAGAAGAATGGAGATCTAATGCCATTGTCACGAATGAGTTTTTTGTGGGTCGAGTATTCGAAATAATCAGCTGCGTTCCGTGTTGAATGTTTTCGCTTGTACTATCTTATCACCTCGCTCGGCAATAAATATCCGACTTTTTTCCTATTGTGACTGTTTTATAAAGTAAGTCTCCTAATTTTATGATCGTTATTTATTTAGAACCATGTCGTTGTAATTTATGTTTTGTTTTAAATCTAAATCGTGTAAGTTTTAACGTGAATTATCCCTGAGGCCAGTTAGAATCACATAAAACTCAAATTTAAATAATATTTGGACTCTTTATGATTTTTAGATTTTAGTTTAAGTAGCCAAAATATTATTGCTAAAACTATTTGAACTATCTCAATATAATGAATGCCCTTCTAATTATCTTCATATTGCAATTAAGCGACCCCACCCCTTAGACTACACTTAGAGGCTCATTCCGATCCATCACTGCCTAGACCTTGATAAGGCATTCCTTCGGTTCATTGAATTAATTCAATCAAATCCACAGCTGAGGCACTCAAAAACTATGCTGTAATGCCAAAGCAATCAAGATATATTCATATTCTTAAAAATTCTCTAGCTTTCAATATAAAATATAGCATATTATTATTATTTTATTATGGTGTACCAATTATTATCATATATTTGTTCATTAATAATACTCTGTTTTGCTAATTTTTATTACTATTATTTATTTTTATTTATATTCGTATATATAATTTTTTGATTTATATAAATTTTTTTGTTTATAAACTAAATTTTACTAAGTGTATATTTGCTTTAAAAATGTAAATTTGCTTTAAATAAAGCAGATTAAAAAAGAATCTAAAATATGTTTTTGTTTTACAAAAAATATTGTTTTATTATAACAATCTACTTTTTCCACGTGAGATGCCAAAAAACCAAACGAATAGAAAAATTCACCAGATACGAAAGAGCTACATGCAGCAAACTGGAGAGCAGTATCCGAGATAGACAGGCTAGAGGAGGGGTCTATAGAGCCAACGAAAAAAAAATGTCACATCTCAAATACCGGTTTTAATAATAAATTTCTTAATTAAAAAATAAATTTCTTTAGCACAAAAATATTTTACTTATTAGTGCCCACATTACTTGAATTGCCTTTACTTCTTAGTTAAAAAAAAAAATACACCTCCCGAGTGCATTGTTTTGCTTATTCTCAAAAAAATAAACATGGAGTTTTATGTAGGAGTAGAATAGTAAATTTAAAAAAAATATGATAAAACAGTTATTTTTGTTCCTCATATTTCTTTTCTCAGTTTCTATGGCAAATATTCAATAAAAAAAAACTAGTAAAATCGGTAAGCATCCAACTGCGTCCTTTTAGATACGTTTATTTATTTAAACAAAACATATATATTTGTTAATGATTGACCGCATTCCTCGAAGTATCGAGGAGATGGTCACGGGTGCGGTCATCTTCTTTATATAAAAAAAAACAAACGATTTTACAGCCTTCTATTGGACTTATAACATAATTCAGGAAGAGTGTGATGCAGAATGTCTATAATGAGGGTTGGTAATATTTTTATATTTTACGTTTGTTACTATCCAAAAAGTATTTGTTATTTATTTATGTTTTTTATGTAGTAAGTGGTATAACTTGTTCCGTTTTATTATGTTCATGGTGATGACAAAGAAGATCATTGACAAGGTGTCTTCAAAACCTTCCAATTCTCTCAGATTGGATTCGGCAATGAGAGTACCCGGCGGTTGGATGCAATATCTACCTTCGAACCCCATGTCTCCGCTTCCCGGTTTCGGTCTTAACGAGATCTGCCGGAAGTTGGCACAATAGCTGGTAGCCCTCCTCCTGCAGATATTGCTGGCACAATATTGGCCTATGGGCAAACAGCGAGCCGCCTCCACGCTGTGGAAATACCCCAAGCATCTGACCTACATCAGAGTTTTAAGCAGGAATATGAGACTTTGAGGAGCTATAAAGGTGAAAGAAGTATCAGATGCAATTTGTGCACTATAGAAAATTTTTCTTTAGGACAAATTTAGTTTTAATCTTTTTTGTTTTGTTTTTTATAATTGTACGTTCCATATTTTTCTCTCCATTAAATTTTAAATCTAAAGTTGGTTGTCTGTTAATAAATGTTCTTTTATTGTCAAAAAAATTCGGATCGGAATTAGAATACCATATTTTGTTCATGATGTCGATATTTAAAAATTTTATCTGTATTTTCGTTTATTGACTTTTTTGTTCATTGGTTATTTGTCACGTTTCATTCGTATATGTATCTATCTAACATTTCATTTGACAAATATAGTGACAACACTGCAATGATTATGTGTGGTTTTATTTTTGCACAAAATAATAATTATTTTTTCTGAGGCCGTTATAGCTGAGGGAGTTGAGATGTCACCTTAGCAACCAATAGACTCCAGTGGTGGTCGTTCGATTCTGGCATGAGAGGGTTGTCAGTCCTCTGAAATGATAACTCGGACTTCTCGCTCAGTTCAGAACAGGTTGTTTACCTCTACTAGGGCTATCATCTCTCCTCCCCTATTGTCAGAATTGAACATGTAAGATGTAAACAAAAAGAAAATTCCCCCGTTTGAAAAAGAAAATTTTCCCTTACAGTTTAAAATCCAACTGAATATGGCCAGTTTTAACCAGCTTAAACAAATTTAAATAAAAATAAGAAGAGGTTCTCAAATTAACATTTGTGCAAAGGATAGGAACTATTTTTGTGTTAGTTTTGTTTTAAATTTATGATGCTAATAATATCGCTGAGATAAAGAAGTACTGATATAAATTACTTATAGTTATAACTAAACAATCTTTACGTTCAAATAATCACCAGAACGACGCGTTATTTTAAAAAAAATGTAATTCCAGTGTTACTGGATTATAATATTTGAGTTGTATTAATCTGAATTTTAATACATTGTATTTGAATGCTACGCATTTTTTGAATAAATATAGATCAAGTATCTTTAAATTTCATTCTTTATTCTGGCTATTCGTTTCTTATTCTCCATACTTCTTTGCTAGATTCTCTTTTTGGTTTCACACAGTTAATGATTATCAAGCATAAATGAACAATTGTCGAAAAGTAAGATCATTGAATGACAGGATCTTGATTCTTAAAACCTGTTGATCTTTTTATAATCATTTTTTTTAATTAAGGGTGTAAACAAAAATGAAATAAAAAAGGATAAAGAATTAGATGAATTAATTATTGATCGGAAAGAACAAAGGATCTAGTTCCTTAGACATCAGAGTACCTGTTCTTCCTGAGTCATCCTTAGATAAAAGACTCGACCAGCTCCAAGGAGGGAAGTAGATAGTCCGAGTGAAATATCCAGTCCAGAGAAACAGTTCATTAACGGCAGATGTCGGGCTGCTAGCGGTGAAAAAGTCAAGCACCGATCCATCTCCCGAGATAGCTGAGTGTCGAGTAGCCTTCGAGCAATTACTCAAATTTAATTCCTGTCATTAATTTAATTGTCCCTATTAATTAGCAACAGCGGTTCCGTCAGGATCGGGTTTTTATCCTTGTTAGGTTCCAGTTACGGTACTCCATCTAGGCTGCAGTTAGCTGGTGCATAAAGCGATAGTTGCTGCACTTTGTCTATCTGATAGTAGCCTATGTAACACCAACCGTAATTGCACGTTTCTTGTTAACTCCTAGTTATTGGACGTTCATTAAAAAAAATAATAATAACTCAGTAAGTTATAAAGTGAAAATAAAATAAACTATAAAAAACCTAGGTGTAACAATATCTCCATACTTCATTGTATAACGTTATGTAGGCAACTTTATTACTCTAGAAGCATTTATTTTCATTTGTTTTAAGTTTTATTCTAAATACAAGGTTTTTGTACAATTGCATTTTTTTCCATGGCTTCGAATTCAGAATTTAAGAGTAGTAGAGATTTACTGAAATTAGTCAGTAGCATATGGCATTTAAGAAACCACAAGCTGAAGCTTATTATAATAAAATTATGTTTTTAATTTAAATTATATTTATAAAAGAAAAACTAAAATAATCTTGTTTCGCAAGCTTCTATTATTATTGAAAATATTAAATTTTATATATCAAATAAAAAACTTCAGAATTCGGAACTGTTAAATCCAATTTTTCGAGCTATGTACTGAAAAATAATATTTCTAATTCTATTTACTACATTGTACCTTTGTTAATTTTCCTAAAACTTAAAATTGTGGTAGTTTTAAGAAATTTTCTAAAAAAATAAAGTTTGTATGTAAGGCTGAAGTGTTACTACTTTTTAAAATATGATAACTTTCATTATTAAACACTAATATTAATTTTTTTCTGCATTTTTCGGTGCTGACCAATTTATCTTGTCAAATATTCGCATGGACCAACTAATTATATATATATTTTTTTAATGATAGATTTATTTATTGATAGATATTACAATCTGCCACACAGTTGTTGGCAATAGGTAATAGTGATGAATGATCTCATACATACTAAAATAAATAAAAAAATAAAAAAATTAAAATAAAAAAATAATAAT
>NW_027108952.1:34611-35085 GCF_000696795.3 Halyomorpha halys
ACAGTTGTTGGCAATAGGTAATAGTGATGAATGATCTCATACATACTAAAATAAATAAAAAAATAAAAAAATTAAAATAAAAAAATAATAATAAAAAAAGTCAATTATATATTAAATAACGAAAAAAAGGGCTAACCCGTCTCAATTCTTCAGAGAATTACTTTTTCGGGCTTGATATTCTACACACTATTTTTTTTTTTTTCAAAAAACAGTGGTGTTCTTACCTTAACGCAAGCTGTCATGTTTCACTTCAGGCTCGTTTATTATTTTTCTAGTAATATTGCGCTGTATCATATAAATTGAGACAATGGTAATATAAATCTGAGAGCACATTCTCACCAAATCTACAAAGATATATAATTAAATTAAAACAAAATAATAAATAGAAAAAAAATGAAATCTAATAAAACTTAACAGTAGGGGTAATAAGCCGATTCTGGGCCAGTAAATGAGTCAAATTGGACTTTGGACCCT
>NW_027108953.1:0-2705 GCF_000696795.3 Halyomorpha halys
AAGGTTAGAAACGAGTGGGTTTGGGTGGTTAGGGAGTTTATTATGGAAGGAATAATATCGGGTTCGGGGCATTTTTAAACAGCCGTCGTTTTCATATTCCCCCTACCTATACTTGGCAGACTCATCAATTTAGACTAGTATTTATACAGTTTTAATAAAACTAATAAAAAATTAGGGTGAAATAAATGACTTTTTTTCCCATCTTGGCTCATGTATTACCACTTTCCAAACAGTCCACGAAACAAGAAAGATATCCTTATCTGTCAGGCAACGACTATTGTTTTGAAGCAGTATGGAAGAACGTTTAGCTTTGTGAACGTTGTTATAAAGCTGGCACAAGTATTGTCAGAATTTATTAAACTAGCAAGATTTAGCTGGTCGTTTTGGTGAAGTGATATGCTCAGATTCCGAAAAGAGTTATTTTGCACTAGGTGAACTGGAGGTTCAAAGCAGTGTTGGGCAGATGGAGTGGCAGTATTGGGCAGATGGAGTGGCAGTCTTTTTTGATAGCCACTGCGAATATAACGCATATATATAAAAACATAATAATTATTAGATGAAGGTATTTAATTATTGTATATCCAGAGTCCATGTTTCCAATCTACGTTGAGATAGGCAAGAAGGATCAGGTATGGAGGATCAAGGAACATATATCTGAGAATGTTCAGGTGAGTTGGGCAAGGGTGATCCTAAAGCCTTTCAAAAAAGATCCAACTTTTTTTTTATTATCCCCCTCCCTTGCCATTTCTGGTATACGGGGTGTGGGAACAGTGGGGTAGTGCGCTGGGGCTTGGGCATGGACGGCTCCCAAAGATCACCAATTCTTTTTATTCCTTTCCTTTATTCTTTTATTATTTTTTTTTTTACATTGGTGCAGCCCACTATTAGGTTTAGCACCTTACTGATGCAGCTGCACTTTATCCACTGCATCCGTTCTGTTGGTCCTCCTGGTGCGCATCCGTCTGGGTCAGCTTCCTCCTCTTCTGGTGGCTCGGCGATGTTGGGTGGTCAAGTCCTTCCCATCGCGAAATGAGTGGGGCCCACCACCTCCTTCCACCCGTAAATGAACTCCCTGAAGAAGGGATAATTCTCTTCTTCAACCAAACGGAGAAAGTTCGACTCGGCGATGGCGAAAATCCCGGTCTTTCTCGACAGCCTGGCCCAGTATCCTTCCATGGCGGAACAATATACTAGGGGTATTCATGATCTTTGGTTTAACATGTTAAATGGAAAAACTCATGTTAAATAAAAAAAAAATTGCCTTCTTTTACCGTGGTAAAACGAAATAACATAATGGAGAATGACGTCACACAATAGACCAGTTGAGATCGCCGCCATTTTTGTTGTTGTGACAGCTCAGTTCTTTCGTGTGTTTGTGGTATTCATATCCCTGTTATTAAACCAGAATGGATAATTCTAATGATACATTTGAGAAAAAAAACAATGTAATTTCATTCTACTATCTGAAAATTTGTAAACGCTCGCCAGATAAAAATCTCACTATATGAACCATGTAATTATTCTTAAGGGACATATGTCCCAGAATAAAGTTATTTTTTCATTTCATTTCATAAGCTAAACTTTCACACAAATTCCACGTTTCACTCACTCTAGGCATGTTGTAAATAATTACTTAAATCAAAACTGAAGTAAACAATAACATGAGGGTCTGGAAGGAAGGTTATAAACATAAAGGCTTATAAAACAAGTTGCTGAGAAAATCCGCTAGGGGCTCTGATGCATTTAACGTTTAACATGACTTCTAATAGGGCTGCTCACAAACTTATAGTTATAACATTTAACATGGTAAAACATTTAACATTTAACACAACATCATGAATACCCCTACTATTACGTGTTTTGCTGTTTCAGGAACTCCGCACGTGGGACACGGGGGGGGGGGGGTAGATGTTCTTTCCAAAGCTATTCAATTTAGAATTTTTCAATCTAGAAAGAACGGTAGGGAAAAAGAAAAAAAAAAAGATCTTACTGAACGTCTATATGGGACAAAAAGAGTTGGCCGACCTAAGAAGACGGTTTGGCATGCCAGATACCTGCTTGGGACCCGGAAATGGGTGGCAGTAATTTAAGATTAAGAAACAACTGGCGGAAGGAAGAGGGTAGGCCTGGCTCGGCAACGTGTAGTCGCACTGGTGTGACTGAGTTCGTTCAGAACAGTATTATTAGCACATTAATGAACTACTAATTGTATCAAGTCTTTTTTTTTTTTTTTTTTTCTTACCTCCTAAGATTTTATTTATTTAAAACTATTACAAATATATACTACTTAAAACTAAGGATTATATATACAAATATTTACATTTTATCTTCTTTTGCCTTGTGGCATTATAAGATGTGAAAGCTGGGTCCGCTGAAGACGGTTTTACAAGAGTGGCTGTACTGCCAGGGATTGACAAGGAATGGGGAGGGCCATTCCGGCTGGTTGTGTTGAGGTGTGGGTGACTTCAGGCTGCAGAGCCAGAAGTCCTTCCCTCGGCGAGGACGTCGACCAAGGGGACCGGTCTTTCCCACCTCCCAGGTCTTGGGGGAGGAGTTATGAATAGTCTTTTTCTACAACATTAAGATCTTTTTATATTGATAATTCTGATTTTTTTTTTCACCAGATGGCGACTGCAGTCGTGGAGCCCTATAACGCAGTCCTCTCGACGCACATGACTTTGCAGCTGACAGACTGCGTCCTATTG
>NW_027108953.1:4120-7626 GCF_000696795.3 Halyomorpha halys
CCCAAGATTTTCAAGTGTATATGAAACATACTACATATTTACCTATTGTATTATTTTTTACAGTTGTAAATTACAATAAATAAATAATTTTAAAAAAAAATTTTGAGGGAGGAAATTATGTTGATTTTAAAATGACATATCACCGGTACAAAGCCAAAATAACTCATCTAAAAATCTTGTTGCTTGGGCAAAACGATTTTATGTACTCATGAAAATAATGTTAAACTCTAATACTCCAATGGCGTGAGAGTGCAAGCTGCATCTTTTTAAAAAAAAATATTTTTTTTGGGGAGGAGGGGGAAGAAAAGTAGTCCCAAAATCATATTTTGAAGAGGGTTAATAATTCTGTAAACGTTACTTTAAAATAAGGGTGTTACAGCGGGTAGGGGTTCGAAAGGAACCTTTACTAGCCCAACCGTGAAAAGAAAAGAAATGGTCGAATTTTGTTATTTTTGTATTTTTAAATAAGTAAACATCGTAAGAAGGAACACAAAATATACAACTAGAAACAAAAGGAAAGCTTAACACTATTATAAAATTAAATTAATTGAACAAAAGATAAAAAAAAGTCTTATTTCCCCGGTTGTGGTTGTTCTGAGTGGATATTCCCGTCGAAGTAGATCGACAAAAGGGACGAACGTCCGCCCGCCTTGTCCTCTTGGAGGATGAGTTGATGAAGTCCGCTCGCCGTGGCTAAGATGGCCAGAATGCTGTAACTACGAGTGAGGAGAAAATGGAGAAGATATGTGAACGCAGTGAGACGTTAAGAAGTTGTCTGTCTATTTTTTAATTTAAAAACCAATAGACAGAAGTTGTTTTGTTTTTGGCGTTATAAAAATCATATTTTTTTTTAATTATTTATTTATTGTAATTTACAACTGTACAAAATAATACAATAGGTAAATATGTAGTATGTTTCATACACACTTGAAAATCTTGGGAAGGAACCACCCATTGGAGTTACTTCAAACATTAATTTAAACTAGAAGATCCCGTGGCCATCTTGTTTTCAGACGCCTCGGAGGATTATCAGGGATTGTTAAGGATGAAAGATTAAGAATTAATGGGTTAGGACGGTTAGGAGTTTGGAATAAAAAGACGCATATCTGTTTTGGGTCAAATCTGCAACGAATGGGATGTTAAGGTCTTATAAAAATCATATGTTTCAATTATCGACTTGTGGACCCTATGTAGGCCGCAACAAAGGGCATAAATCTCTTGTAAAAATATTATAAAATGGAAGTAGAAAAGAGATTGCAGCGCTCTCAGGACTCAACATGGTGCCAAGCTGAACCAACGTAATTAGTTCAATAGCCCAAGGGGAGAAAAAAGGCAGTTATCTCACCCCAATTTTTTTTTACTTTAATGAAAACTATGTATAATTACTAGTCAACATTGATGGGTCAATGCTAAAGATGTTTCAAAACGTTAATAAAATTTTTTTTTTCATTCGGAACCTTTAAAATACCAATAACACTAGAAAACCTTAGAGAACATCATGAGTCCTAATGGAGCTATTTACGTTCAAAATTTCGCGAGATATAACTTCTTAAAAAGTAACATTTCATAAATAATGCACTGAAAAATCAGTAGTTAGTGAATATATTTTGAGAAATCTATATCTCAAAAAATATTCTACCTACAGATGTCTATTATCACTCAAAAGCTAGTTTAATGTACTAAATGTTAATTTCGGGGAGGAAAAAAGGATTAGCACTATTCTTCCCACGTTTCACATCCGCAAAGAACAGTGGGAAGGTTAATAGTTCAGTAAATTCTTTTTTTTTTTTATTATTTATTTATTGTAATTTACAACTGTACAAAATAATACAACAGGTAAATATGTTGCATGTTTCATATACACTTGAAAATCTTGGGAAGGAACCACCCATTGGTGGTACTTCAAACATTAATTTAAACTAGAAGGTCCCGTGCCATCTTCTTTTCAGACGCCTCGGAGGATTATCAGGGATTGTTAAGGATGAAAGATTAAGAATTAATGGGTTAGGATGGTTAAGTTTGGAATAAAAAGACGCATATCTGTTTTGGGTCAAATCTGCAACGAATGGGATGTTAAGGTCTTATAAAAATCATATGTTTCAATTATCGATTTGTGGACCATATGTTGGCCGCAACAAAGGGCATAAACCTCTTGTAAAAATATTATAAAATGGAAGTAGAAAAGAGATTGGAGCGCTCTCAGTACTCAACATGGTGCCAAGCTGAACCAACGTAATTAGTACAAGAGCCCAAGAGGAGAAAAAAGGCAGTTATCTCACCCCAATTTTTTATTTCTTTAATGAAAACTATGTATAATTACTAGTCAACATTGATGGGTCAATGCTAAAGATGTTTCAAAACGTTAATAATTTTTTTTTTTCATTCGAAACTCTCACCTGTAAAATACCAATAACACTAGAAACCCTTAGAGAACATCATGAGTCCTAATGTAGCTATTTACGTTCAATATTTCTCGAGATATAACTTCATAAAAAGTAACATTTCATAAAAAATGAACTGAAAAATCAGTAGTTAGTGAATATATTTTGAGAAATCTATATCTCAAAAAATATTCTACCTACAGATGTCTATTAGCACTCAAATTAAAGCTAGTTCAATGTACTATAAAGTAGTAAGTGACGTAGGAGTAGTAGTTTTTATGATAATTGAAAAAATATATTCACAACATGTTAATTTCGAGGAGAAAAACAGGATTAGCACTATTCTTCCCACGTTTCACATCCGCAAAGAACAGTGGGAAGTAGGGATGCGACAACGATGTCGATGTTTTTAAGCCGATGTTCTTTTAACATCGATGTTTTACGTTTGTCCTAATCTTTACTTTTTTGTAAAAAAGTAACTAAATGAAAACAAACAATTTCCTTTCAACAATGTGGTGGGATAAAAAAGGACCTCCAACCATCACGATAACGACGTAATAAAGATAAATTACGACTATAGAAAACATCGATGTTTTAAAATATCTATGCTTAATATTAAAACATCGTTGCATACAATACATTGCCGAAAATACATCGATGTTTTTGAACAACAATTTCAGAAACATAAGGTCTGTTCTTACGACCACGCATTCTACGGCCTGTCAGAAGTGATTTTTGGAACAAAGAATCAGACATCGACTACAAAAAACATCGATGCTTTTAAAATATCGTTGCTTACAATACGTTACCCAAAATACATCGATATTTTTGAACAACCATTTGAGTAAGGTAAGGTCCGTTACAATGGCTATCCAACCATCACGCATTTTAAGGCCTGCCAGAAGTGTTTTTTTAAACAAAGAATCTGACATCAACCACAAAAAACATCGATGTTTTTAAAATATCGTTTTTTACAATACATTACCTATATTAAATCGATGTTTCGGAACATCCATTTGAGTAACATAAGGTCTGTTCCAACGATCACGCATTCTACGACCTGTCAGAAGTGGTTTTTGAAACTAAGAATCCTATATCGACTACAAAAAACATCGATGTTTTAAA
>NW_027108953.1:10411-10723 GCF_000696795.3 Halyomorpha halys
CCAGATATATTCAATATAACAAAATTCATATCATGTATTCATGATCTTTAGTTTAACATGTTAAAGCGTGAAGGGAATATGGTCCGGGAGCGGTCAAGAAAACTCAAATAGTAAATGATTATACTATTTTTATTGAGCCAACGTTTCGCCCCACGTTGCAGGGCTTCGTCAGAGCTATCGTATCTATTGTATCTTTTTTACAAACAGTTGACATAGTTACAAAAAGAAATAACATAAGTGAAAAATAACAGGGGTATACAATGAAAGTAAAATATAATAAGAAAAATTAAAGGTTGTAAACAGTAAATGATA
>NW_027108954.1:0-1008 GCF_000696795.3 Halyomorpha halys
TTTTATTTGTTCCTCGATTAATTTCAGACATTACTTTAATTAATTGAATATTTAAATACCACCGAGGGAAGGAGAGGGTACAAGTTTGAGAGAAAAATATACTTAGATAGGAAAATATGAATTAATCCTCAATTTTGACCCAGTGGTTCTGAAATCTCACGGATTATGATAATCAAACTTAATTATATTTGAGGCAAATATTCTTTTTCAATGTAGGACCTACTCTAAGTGGCTGGAAAAATGTTTTGGATGTTTTAAATAAGTAGTTTGGAAGTTATTTTTAATGGATTTTTTTATAGTGATTAGGTTGTTCTAGCTCATTTTTTTCTCAGAAATATTTCTGTGAATTCGACAAGTGTGAATAAAAAGTGAAAAAAAAAACCAACAATATCTTGGAGATTTTAAAGCAAATATACATATTACTATGAGATGAAATGCCTTATTAAGAAACCAACTACGAAACAACTTCCTTAATATTTAGTTTTGTTTGTAATTAATTAAAGGAAGGCTGTCTAAAAAGGCGATTCTGAAGAGTACAGGAAATATTATTAAAAAACTATTTATTAGTAACCAATGTTTCTATCAACTTTGTATAGCTTCATCTGGATTTGTTATAATATTCTTTTATAATGATGAGTTAATAGTTAATCGTAGATATATATAGAAATGAGAAGAAAGAGTTGCAATCAGTGTAGAACACAAATAGGTTAAAATTTATTTATTAGTGCCAATGTTAAGGAGGATAAGATAATTCGATATTTATTTCTATTTGTATTCTTTTAGTTTGCTTCCTTTTTTATATATTTTTATACAACTTTCTATGTATATTGTTATTGTATATATGTTATTATAAAACCAAATTGTGAAGTGTTGGGAACAATACACTTTGTATATATTTCTTAATTCATCTTATTAGTTTGTGAAACCTTTAATAAAAAATGATGGTGCGAAATTTCTTCTGGTGACCTATGGTTGTCCAGTCAGCAACTACAAGATATGCTGGTCAGC
>NW_027108954.1:4418-4795 GCF_000696795.3 Halyomorpha halys
TATATATATATGCTTTTTTGTATATTATGTATTTTTTGTATATTTTATATATTATGTGTTTGGTTTTTTAGATGTTATGTATTTTTATCTATCTATTTTATACATATATATGTATTTTTTCATTTATATAATTGAACACTGGGTGTGTACATGAGTGGGGTGTTGCCGTTGATGACCGGTGGGTTTAATTTCTGAATAAACAAACAGAGTGACTCGCAACGTGAGGCGAAACGTTGGCTCAAATAAAAATATTACTATTTGAGTTTAATTTGATCGCACCTCGACCATATTACGTTTATTAACTAATTCAGACATTTAGTTAAATTTATGCAATATGGTCAAAGGAAAGTTCGACAAAAGAGTGCATATTTGCCAGC
>NW_027108955.1:0-1577 GCF_000696795.3 Halyomorpha halys
TAATTATTTTGCGTTGTAAATCAACTCTATTTCCCTGGATATATGGTAGTGATTTCGAGACCGGGGCTCTAAAAGGTAACCTAGAAAGCAGAATCGGGAGATTTGAAAGGAAAGTCTTCCGCACAATTACAGAAGCGATCTGCGATCAGAGCCTTAACACACGGAGGAGAAAAACGAACTATGAACTGCTTGTAGAGACTGCTCAATCAATATCTCACGATATAAAAGGAAGTAGGTTAAGATAGGGGGATATGTGGCTCGAAGCAATCCACCAGAATGCCTCTACACATCAATAAATGCTAGATAGTAGCCAAGAGACCACGTGGTACGCCAATAACCAAATGTATAGACAGAAACATCAAAAGTGCGTAAGCAGTAGCCCAATATAGGTAGGTGTGGAGAAGGCTGGTCTGATCGGCTCTACGCCGCTCCAAAGGTAATAAAGCGTCAGGCAGCGATGGAATCCCTTACGTACTGCTTGTATGTATCGAATGTACGGTAAAAAATCAATGCTTTTGGAACTCCAGTCTCATGATTGTACGCCCAACAGTGGTGGAATGCGTGAAAAAACCATCCCACAAAAATTATTTCGGCCAATTTAATACCAACGAAAGTTAGTAGTTTTTCAAAAGTAGGTTTCTTTGTTGAAATTTTTTTTCTCTAAATTTCTATGGCTAGTTCCAATTTAATAATGGGAAAATTCATTTTTACATATGTTTGATGGACCAGAAAAAATGAACTTTATTGACCTTTGTGATAAGGCTAATTTTCCATAAAAGTGTACATATTAGAGCAATTTTTGTGTGCTTCATTGACGTAGTAAGGCAGGGCACCTTCTTGGAAGGTGTAACCAAAATTATCAAATTAACTACTATCAATTAGAATAACATTTTGTTTATAGGAAAATAATTTAAATGATGGAAAAATTAAGATTATATTTTTACATCTGTAAATATAAGAAAGTAAGACTGTAGATATAAGAAAGAAATTGAAAAATGTTGCGGTGTTTTTGGTCAAAAGCTTTATTATATACTAGATTTATATAGCAAATCGGTAAAAAATCAATGCTTTTGGAACTCCAGTCTCATGATTGTACGGCCAACAGTGGTGGAATGCGTGAAAAAACCATCCTAAATGGTAATAGTGAATTTTTTCTAGTTGTTGTTATATTGTTTTAAACTCTCCCACAAAAACTATTTCGGCCAATTTAATACCAACGAAAGTTAGTAGTTTTTCAAAAGTAGGTTTCTTTGTTGAAATTTTTTTTCTCTAAATTTCTATGGCTACTTCCAATTTAATACTGGGAAAATTCATTTTTACATATGTTTGATGGATCAGAAAAAATGAACTTTATTGACCTTTGTGATGAGGATAATTTTCCATAAAAGTGTACATATTAGAGCAATTTTTGTGTGTTTCATTGACGTAGTAAGGCAGGGTACCTTCTTGGAAGGTGTAACCAAACTTATCAAATTAACTACTATCAATTAGAATAGCATTTTTTTTAATAGGAAAATAATTTAAATGATGGAAAAATTAAGATTATATTTTTACATCTGTAAATATAAGAAAGTAAG
>NW_027108955.1:4031-4802 GCF_000696795.3 Halyomorpha halys
AATAAATTATTATCCACTCACATTATTTATAAAATAGTCAGTTTATTTATAAAATAAAAATTGCCACGTTGGATTCGTTTTTAGAAATTTCTCTTTCGTTCTCTACAATAATTATTGTAATTGTTCTTAACTAAAACATTTTAATTTAAGTATTTTTTCTCTATGTTTAAGTTATTTTTTATTGGACCCAATTTTCATACATTATATAACTAATGATATAGTATTACTCAAACTGATATTATTCGTTGCTTGTATAATGAGACCCTAAATATTACAATATTACTGAAACTGATTTTATTGGTTTTTAGCATAATAAGTTCCCAAGTTTCTAGTGTCTGTTTTATCATTAACCTGTCTGTGTTACCGTTCTTTTTTTTTATTTCGGTAATGTGTATGTTTTCAAATAATTTTATATTTAATTTTTTTATAGGGTCTGTCTATTATTTTAAGTTTATCTTAATCAAACTTTTGTTGTATTTCAGTGCTATGATTTATGTACCATCTATGTAAAATTCACTTTTTTCTATTATATAGAAAGTTATATAGTTTTTATTTATTTTCAATATAAAGTAACTTTCGTTTTACCAGTTTTCAATTAAATCATTCCAGTTTTAATGAAGAACCCACTCTTCAGTGTTCAGATATTTATAACAGTATTTACATAATACTTAAATAAATCCAGTAACTTTGATCTAAGATCATAATGGAATGATACGGGCATGTAGAGAAACTACCCATTGGTGGCACTCTAACACTAATTATTTAAAATGT
>NW_027108955.1:7154-8032 GCF_000696795.3 Halyomorpha halys
ATACATTATTCAACTTTAAAATTTAGTTTATTGTTGTTTGTTTATTGTTGCTTAGAGGCGTAAAGCCCTCTGGTCATCAACGCCTATATCATGATAAAAGTAAAAAAAATGATAGAAATAAACAAATTAAAATCGAAGAGGAGTTATAATTTAAAAAGAAGGTGATGTGCTTTTAAAAATTCAAATACTAATGTAATTTGAGCTTCCTCATCTGTGAGAGTTTCTGATAGATTTGGGGTCAGTCCTTTCCTGTTTATTGTTGGCAAATAGTGAGTACATCCTTCAAAAATTTGTCTAATCGTGAGAATGGACTGTCAATATTTGCAAGTTGGAGGTGGCAGTTTTCTGATCAGGTGAGAGTGCGTGAGGAGAGATCTATGAGATATGACCTAGTCTCAAGCGGGTTAGAGCAACTTCCTCCCAGCGGCTGTTGCGGTAGGATGTTGACCATGGTTTTACTGATCTTTTTATTTACTCGGAGAACATTCATCCCACTTGGCCTGCCATCTTTCTAATATTTGTAATTTAAGGGGTGTGTTGAGTTCTGATGGAGTAAGAACGGCGGTGCCACGGCCAGGGAGCGTGAGTGTCTCTCTGTCAGCTTTGTATGCGAGCTCGTTACCAACAATGTCAATGTAGCTTGAAGCCCATATGAAAATAATGGACTTACCTTGTTGTAATAGTTTTAGAAGAAAAGATTGAATTCTTATGATGAGTGGATGTTCGGGATACATGTTTCTCAAACTTTTTAGAGAGCTCAACGAATCTCAGATTATTACAAAAGTCTTCTGAGTTATTGAAAAGCAAAAATGGAGGGGTGATGCTATCGCGTGGAGTTCGGCGGTGTATATTGAGCATAACTTATGTAATTTAAACTT
>NW_027108956.1:0-4350 GCF_000696795.3 Halyomorpha halys
GTGACCTTATATTGTAAACTGTTTTTAGAGTTCTACTACTGGGTAGTTTCTCTACATCCTGTATCATATCATTATGTCATTATGATCAAATTTACTTTTTGTATTTTTTTATACAGTTGTAAATATCAATAAATAAAAAAAACAAGTTACATAAAGCTGCGAGGCACAAAAAAGCAATATGAAACAAAATTCAGTTAGGGCAATTTAAATAAGTGTGGAGATTTAATTTTTTAGACTTGCTTGGAGCTAGAATAGAGATTTTCCTATCTCTAAGAAAAGTATCTACCTACAATAAAAAGTGATGGAATAAAAATTTCAAAACTGGCGAATATGTAAAAACAGAAAGTATTCTTTGAATGGGTTTTGAATATACCCCAAATTCTCCAATAGGGATTATCAAAGCTCTATTCCTTCGCGAAGATTTGTTCTAAAACACTATAATACTGAAATAAGTTTGACCTTTAATTTAAAACCTCACAAATGTTTTTGCCAATTTGACGTTTTCTTGTTTTGAGCGTAGGGAAGTTACAAATGATACAGTTAAATATCCAAAAAATAGGTTAAGTTATTTTTCGTTCGTAAACCGATTTTTTAAGTGTAAAACTCATTTTTTCTATCTTCTTAAGGGCTATTTAGTAATATTTTTTGTTTTCTATGCACCCTGACATCTTAAATCTTAAAAATAATTTTATTCATCTTTATAATTTCTTTTTGAGCAGCTACATACTGATTGTACCAATAGCACATAAAACTTCTTTGTAAACCTTTTCTATTTACATTTACGCTTTGAAGGACTATTTAATTTTTTTAAATGTGTTAATGCTCCTGGAATATTATTAAGCTCGTGAAAGTAGAAATCCTATAATATTATAAATTGAGAAATAGGACTAGCCACGTCTGCACATTCGAATTTTTTCTCTTCAGGTAAGATATTTTACACCAGCAGAGAAAAATGGATACTAACCAGTAGTCAGTAAGTATATTTATTTACAGGATGTTTTAAGACTCCATTTAGATCTCCCTCAATTTTTTTTTTTATTAAAATTTGAGGTTTAAGAATTTCATAATGAAACTGTAGGTTTTTGGTAGTGAAGTCGACTTTGTAAGTTCTTCTAGCACTTTTTCAACACTCTTAACTCTGAAAGCTAAAATCCCAATGAAGAATTTCAATAGAAAATCTAATTTTTAAACGATCTTATTTCGGAAATATTTCGATCCTATGTGTCCTTTAAACGAAAATAGCCGAATAATGCAAATATATAATAATTTTTTTAATACGTATTTTGTCGATTTTCGAACGAATAGTGCAGAAAATTGAAGATTGAAAAGTATAAAGGACATTATTACTTGAAAATTTGACATCCCGTGGAATCCATTATCATAATTTAAACGTTTTTACCGTCACGAGAGAGATTTGAGAATTGTGACGGTTCGCCTCCGTTTAAGTTTCCTAAATTAAAACGGATTCTTATGGGAAATTGAATTTTCAATGCTTTTTATTATTAACGTTTGTTAGATGTTTTATTCCATCAATGAACGCACAAAATTCGTTTTTTTTTTTTTTTTTTGGTTTTTGTGATTTACACCTGAAGTACACGTTGGATCGAAAAAATACCAATATAATATCGTTTTTAAAATTAGATTTTTCATGTGAATGCTTTATTGCACAAGAAATAATATTGAAAATATCTTACCCTTGGAAATTTCAGAGTTGTATGAACTGAAAAAGAACTGAAAGTGGTTACATTGACGATTCACTACGAAAAGAAACTTAAATCCTACTCAAGTTTCATTTCGGAATTTTCGAAAAAATGCTTTGCCGAGTTTTGAGTTATTCAAGCTTCGGTTAAGTCTTTTTATTTGTTCAATAACGTTAATGTTACAAGCTGATGAGAAAAAAATGTTTATATTGCTCCGAGTGCACTTACTATCCCAAAATCTCGGTATATATGTATTTAGTAAAATACCAATATCCATCATAATTCTATACTATTATTATTTAATCATACTTCTTCTACTTTCGTTTAGAAGTGTTATTCCGTCTTTTAAGTTTTTCCCTTTACAGTAAACCGACAACAAACATAATAAATATTCATAAATATGTTTGCCCAAATTTAAGTTATATTGCCAGAACAAAAAATAATTAATTACCTTAAACCACACTATTTTTAAATGTTTGATGGTTTTAATTACTTCTCTATGTCCAATCTAATTATTTAATATTGATTCGCCTAATGTAATTAAATTTATCACTCAAATCATCTCTGATTTAGTATCAGTGTCACTATGTTCTTAATTATTAATATATATAATACTATTTATTGTTCTTCTCTCTCTGAATAATTATACCATTGTACAAATTGATTGATAAATTCGTAGTAGAACTTAGTACATTTCTACTAACTCTACAAAAAAAATACAATTTATTAAAAGTTCTCTCTTTTAGGAAAATTACTTTTTCAATTAATTTTCCTAAAATAGAGAAACTTTAATTGTATTATTTCTTATAGTTGGTGGAAATGTATTTAGAACTACTGTGAAGAAAGTTATCGATTTATAAATTAATGTCTTGTTTTTTTTACCACAATTTATTAATAAATACAATTTTTTTTTTATTTATTTATAATTGATATTGGATCTATAAAATTACTGCATTATTTACTTTTTTTTTTAATGTAAATTACTTTTCTACTTTTAGGTATATTGGGAGTCCATTTATTTTTTCTCCATAACATTATCATAGTATTACCGTTCTATGAACTACATTATTTTTATCTAAAATTTTTCTTTTTCTTTTCATATTACTAGAATGTATTTTTGTTTGAAGGAGATGGCCAAGGCTGCGGTCATGAAGAAAGATAAACAGTAATAAAATATTTATTTATTTTTTGCCGACGTTTCGACCTATGTATCAGGGCTGTTAGGTGGATGTGTGAACAGAGTTCCCCCAAAATGATTTAGTGAGGTCTCTGTTCACACTTCTAAATATACAAATTGTTTGGTTCAACAATTCCTAACACAAATACAGACCTTTAGACTAGCAGAAAACAATGTGGGGATATCCCGCATACAAATGAGAAATGGCAAAAACAACATGAATACTTCCTGTGCACGTATTTTCTCCCCAGAAATGTACAAGCCATGGAAAATTAACTTATAAATATTGGTAACGGTTCCAATATTGATTCTTCAGATTATCCAATATTCTGGAACAATATATTTCTGTATTTTATTTTTATATTAAAACATTTAAAAACAAAAGGTTAACATGGTCACCTTTTAAGATACTATCTGATTATAAGTTTTAAATAAAAAAAAAAATATTACGTATGACGACAGCCTAACTTATATCAGAACTCAGGACTTAAGTAATTGCCCTAATCTGTTTGTTGTTCCCCGAAATAGAATTTGTTAATCGTTTCTTCCACTAGGAGTTTTTTTTTCTCCCTAATTACATTTCGTTTTTGTAAAACTTAACTGTTAAGGTAGTCACAATTACATATCGCTAATTAAGATATAATAGATAACAAAATTAAATTTAAAAAAAATAATTAGTGTACAATATCATTCAGAGTGTACACAAGCGCAGTTATTTTCATATTAAATTTCACAAATCAGACAAGCATAAGGCCGACCTAAAAGTAGAAAAACGGTTCATTATTTGAAGAAAGTAAGTGTTATAAATTTGATTGCGGAATAAAAAAATGTACTTAAGAAAACTGAAAAACAATTAAGTAACCTCATTTAAATGGAAATACAGCAAATGAGAGATTTTGTAAAAAAAAACAGACTTAGAGTTTCTCTTTTAGTTAAAAAGTTATATTGTCATCCAAACTATAAATTATTAAGGGTTTCTTTTCTTGCAAATAAATAAATATTTAATATAATCGAGTATGGAGATCGTCAGGAAATGGTCAAAAAAGGCACAAAAATAGTTATCAACTATTTATTTGCCGACATTTCGCTCCACTTTGTAGGGCTTTATCAGGTTTGTCGTGTAATGAGAAAGAAAACTAAAATACAAATATTAACATAATCATTCCCTAAGAAAATTATTTCAGCTTTAATTTTTATAGAACATTTGTTTCTATAAGACCCCTGCTTTCGAGATATATGTGAAAAAACAACAAAAGATAAAATTAACCTTCATCTATTTCATGTTTTTTATATTGAAAGAAGATAGTCGGCAGTATGAAGTAGATTGTAGGAAGATAGCTCGGGTGGCGGTCAATAAAGGTACCAGAAAATAAAATAGTTTAAATTAAATAAAATTACAAAATAGCTTAAATTAAATAAAGGCACAAAATAGTTTAAATTAAATAAAGGTACAAAATAGTTTAAATTAAATAA
>NW_027108956.1:4400-4594 GCF_000696795.3 Halyomorpha halys
AAATAGTTTAAATTAAATAAGGGTACAAAATAGCTTAAATTAAGTAAAGGTACAGAATAGTTTAAATTAAATATAGGTACAAAATAGTTTAAATTGAACAAAGGTACAAAATAGTTTAAATTAAATAAAGGTACAAAATAGTTTAAATTAAATAAAGGTACCAAATAGTTTAAACTAAATAAAGGTACAAAATA
>NW_027108957.1:0-31058 GCF_000696795.3 Halyomorpha halys
TTCTGATTGGCTCCTCAAATCACTGTGCCAGCTCGCCCATATTCCCTCTACTAATAATATACTAGATCACCCATGCGAAAAATTCGTGAGACACTGATGTGAAAGTATGTAAAAATAAAGTAGTTATATTTATATAGGAGCGGGGTGGCTTGAGAGTAAAACATTGTGCTGCTAACTCTAAACAGGGACAGAGAAGAAATATGAAGCAGGCGACGAGATACCGCCAATTCATCATGACGAAGGAAGATTAAGAGTACCAGCTCACGTAGCAAAATATTGTAACAATATAACTCAGCATGTAAAACCATATTAAGTTAGTACAATAGTTCATTAAAAAATATAATATACTTGTGATGCATCGATTTTTCAACTTAATTATATAGTTCTGTTTTACTGTGCCGTGGGTCAGTCAGCACTGTGAGTTTAGGAGCCGTCCGGGGTTCACCTATTCTCATAAAGTGAATACCCTTACGGGTAGGGAAAAATCTGTCGGTCGAGCTTGATTCAAATCACCTCCTTACGCAACCATCGGTACAGTAACAGTGCTTCCTTACAAAGTACTTAACCCCTGATCCACCATGGATTGTAGTGGTACAGATTCATTTTTATAAATTTATTTTAATTATATTTATATCTACCTTTGTAAGAATTTATCATTATGTACAATATGGATATCAAAAATTTAGAAGGCTAAAGATTTTGGAAAAAATATATCTTACTTGTCAAGGATTATGCTTGGAAAAGGCAAGAGAGAATGATCAAAAACATATAAATGTGCAGAATTTGTAAATAATTTGTTTGTTTCCATAATTGTTAAGATAATAGTCAGTTATTTTTTATACAAATATACAAAGATTTGATTGAGAGGCCACCATTTTTTAAAGGTTTCAGTCTCATTTTATTTCAGGTCCCAATACTTTTCCAGCGCACTGAACTCAAAAAATATATTTTTCTTTATTAAAAAAAAAATAGTAGCTTCAAAGCATTATTATTAGAGACATTGTAATTATAAAACAGTTTTACTAAAAGCACAAAACACTCGACCTCATGATGAGTGATTCCAACCTTTTTTTTAAATGGCTACAAATAAATCAGGATTTGAGGATCGAGGTTCCATAATCTTTATCTTATTCCTATATCTTCATAAATGACCAAAACGACAAGTGAATGGAGTTTCTAATCGGCCATCATATAAAAATTAATCTTCAAAATGATAGATAAATCACACATTGAACTACCATTTTGAAAATTAAGTGTTATGGGAAATAGGCCTATATATATAAAAAAAAAAAACTTGTAAGTAATAACATACAAGAACTAAATATAAGCTCATCTCTAATCCATACAACGTATTTTTCGTAATAATCGTGAATCTGAATGAAGGGTTACTCAAAAAGAGGAACGAAACACGAGGATCTGGAGATATAAAGAGAACATTCACAGAGCGAATATTGGTTGGAAACCGAAGAGATGAAAGGGATACAGGAAACAGACTTGGAAACCTTCAATAAAGATCAGACACATCAACAGGCACTCTCCTTGATGGAAAGCATTTATTTCACTGCGACTAATCAGAAATGTATTCCCTCGAGGCTGATGCATTGGGCAAGGAAAGCGAAATACTCTGTGAATGAGAAACTCATGTTTGGGTACTGAAGGCTTCAACTGCGTATACGCAGAAACAAATTTGGTCTATTTATGCTTACAATTAATACGGAGTGAAATTAACAAAAAATCATTAGTTTTTTTATTTAGTTATGAAATCAATACAATAGGAAGTTAAGACCCAATATTGTTGATCAGACATCAGCATTCAACCCCATTGATTATCTCCAATGTATAAAAATGATAGTACGGCTCAGTATTATAGTTTTCTTCATATTATTTTTATCCCCTCTAATATATATTCGCTGTATAATCATTGTATTTTGTGCTGTGGTCACTACTCGATACAATCTTCAGTATTGTGGTCGCTATGGTTGTCAATTTAGTCATTAGTGCCAGTGTAGTAAGTCACTTCTTTATATATATCTTACTATGCAACATAACTGGCGCCCGAACAGCGACATTAACAGTTGTCTGAAAGATTGAGCCTTCCACTGAACTCTGAAGTTTATCTGCCAAGTTGGTCCACTCCCCACGAGGTACCTATTACTTCAAGTTATGCGAACCTGCGATAGACCCACTGTACTCCAGATGAAACAGTGAGCAAACAAGTCGCCTGCTTATTAGAAATGGTTTTTAAAATAAGGGACTTTTTTATTTATTTTTTTTTTTTTATAGGACCTTTCTATAACTATAAGAGTTCCGGAGAGTTTTAAACTTCAGATAGGTTTTTATGACCGCCCAGAACCTCAAAATAAAATCAAGAATTACCTCCATAAAACGTCATAATTAATCTTCAATTGAGGCGGTGAGAATTCTAGTAGATGTTGGGTGTCATAAACCTCATCATCCGCTGAAGAACCAATTCATATTGATCTCTCAATCTTCTCATTCAGAATTCAGACGTAGGGAAAAAAGGTTGGGTCTTGGTAACGGGTCAATAAGCAAGGACTGTAGTATGCCGGTGTTTAGCCAACTATAGTATAACTCTCAATTTTCAATTAATTATGAACTTATAATTTTAAATAATTATTTGTAATTTTTCATTGTCAATTTTTACTTAATTATCATAGTATTAATTAAACATAAGTGATGTGGTGAATATAAATTTTTACCAAGATATTACTTCATACATAAAAATTAGGGTACACTCTTTCACTCCAACCTTAACTACAGGGCCATGACACCTCTAAGCGCGTCTTTGAGGTCCATCTATGCATTATCCAAACCACTTTCCAATCAGTTGCCATTTTATTTATCTTTATCACCAATTAAAAGGACAGGTCCCCACTTAGTGAACGATAACCTTACGCATTAAGACATTATACTGTTTGAGATACTTAAGGTCTAGGTAGATGATAAATGTGCTCCTTAACTATGTTTTGTTTCTTTTAACCTCCCCCACTTTTATAGGGAGAGGGGGGCAAATAACAGCACTAAATTTATTAACTAACTAGATGAATAATCGACCAATCAAAAAGGAAGAGAGAGGTTTGCTGCTAACCACTGCTGTTGATGTACGCATAACGAAACACAATGCCAATTATATCTTCATCATACAGCATGGTTATTCCCTTGAATTTAGTTCTTTGATTAACAGGCAATCGGTCGGCGATGATTGTATTCTGCTGTGGCGCCCCCTCCCGTACCGTAGCCACCAAATTCATGTTAATTCCGTTGCAGTATTCATATGTCCAGCATCCGTCGAGTTTGATTGGGCTTCATTGGTTCCTATCCTTTATCTGCGGTATGTCGCTCCAACAGAGTCGTATTACATAATTTATGTATATATACGGATGAAAAAAAAACTCCTAGTATCATTTTCAATACCTTCAATACCTTGAGATTGATTCTCAGAACTCGTCATTACCATCCGTCTTTTCGTTTCAAAATTGTAACAGTTTAGAAGTTTTATACTTTTAAGATGATAAAAAATACGTGTTTTGGAATTACCATCCCAAAGCGTAAAAAAAAAGTAAAGAAAAAATATATTTATTAACTCTTAAAAGTGGTCAATTTCTTCGCCTCTTTTATGTTTTGTAGCTTTGGCTCCCCATGCTTATATACACCAACCTTATTGGACATTAATGTGCGAAAGCTGTTCGACAATCGCATTTAAGACAGAAAAATATTAAATGAGTATGTATACTGAGATTAGAATACTGCCAAGAAAAACCTCGCTGTGACGTTTATAGCCACCAGATAGTATATACCTAAACAATAAAATTCTGGCTGATGGTATTCAACCATTATGTATTTGTATAATATAATATGGGATATATATAAATAAAAAGATTTTTTTATTATATATTAAACTTTGAAATAAAATGTAAATTTTTTTGGTATAGGATTTTAATTTGTCGAAAAACCTATACTTTTTAAACAGCCAATTGCTTTGGGAATTACAAAGGGAGACAATAGAGGAATATATCAAAAAATGGTTCATAAAGTTCTACTCCGTTACAGACAGTTAAAGGAGCAGTGACCTACAACTTGGGAAACCTAACCACAACCCGAAGACTGAAGCCCAGAGCCCAGGCTGCTGCAGGAGATCCTATTATAAGTTCCATATTTACCAGTTATGTTATTGTCACTATAAAATTATATTTTTATTTTAAATTTTATTAATTTTATTTTATTTTAATTTTTTTTCTCTTTTTCTTTTTTTAAAGAAGTCAATAATTTATTTTGTCATATCCATAAATATCATTGTTTTTGTTATTTACTTTATCTTTCATTAGGAATTATAAGTTTTATCTATTTATTTTATCTTTTTTTTTTATTTGTAACGTTTTATATAGTCTTTTGTATGAGTTATTCCCCCCTATAATCAATTATTTAATAAAATGTACCTCTTACCTTAATGTATAATTCATACTAATAGATTAATCTATGTAAGGCCCAACAAGCCGATCTGGTATTGAATAAAAATAAAAATAAATATACTTTTTGAAAGTGGAAATATTAACTTTTAAAATAAAACTCTTTATATTTAATAAATACACTTTTGAAATCCTATTCAATATAGATTATTGCATTGGAAAGAAAAAAAGCTTTGAAGAAAAGAAAACTATATATATGCATATAAAAATTTTAAAAGTTATATCATAAATTTTTAGCGATTTTTTTTTATTCTCCAAATATTTCTTTATTTTAAAATTTATTTACACTACACCTACAATTTCGGGTTCTTTGGGTATTTCTATAAATTTGAAAAACAATGCAACAATAATATAATAATAAAAATTCATTCAACAATTATTATTTAAATAAATTACCTTATTAGAACAATAGTGCTCTGTCTCGCTAATTTCTAAAATTCAGAGATTACTTATTAAGTACTTAGTCATTTTTTTAAAAATTACAAAATATTTACATATATCTTTATCACGTTGAAACTAAATTGACCTTCGTCCTAATCCTTGCTATTTTGCACTGCCTTCCACATATTAACCAGTTTTCATTTTGTTTATCATTTTTTTTTCCCTCATACTCACCACACCATAACCTTTGTTAATTTTATTATATTTTTGAGTTATTAATGATGCCTTCACTTTACCACGTCGGTCTTAAAATTTAAGACCATATTAATTTTTTTGTGATATAGGTCGCTTCTATTATACTCCTTCGTTTTGTATATTTTTTCCTTTATCTAAAATTCTTCGTTTCGCACCCCCACCCCCTCCCGCCTCCTGGCCATATTCTTCATAATTTAAAATTATGTTTGTTTATTATGATTATAACAAAAAATGTTGGACTTCGTGACTACATTTAAATATATTGAATTATTTTCTTTAATAGTGATTAAACCTGTTATCGACCAACAAAAAGATAATGACACCACCTTCAATTTTTATGTTTTATTGTAGGAAGATAGCAATAAAGGTAACAAAATAATAAAAGAGAACTATTTATTGTAAATTAACGTTTCGCCCTACTTTGCAGGGCTTCGTTAGGGCTGTAAGAATGAAGTTCTGCTACCAACATCTATTCTATTTTGTACCTTCACTGACCGCCATCCAAGCACCATCCTCCTACAATCTACTTCATATGGTCAACCATCTTCTTTTAGTTTTATATTTTATGCTTGGAGAAGTTTGTCGGGGGGTGCGGTCAGCAAAGAACAACATAAATAAACAAAACCATATTTATTGGTTTTGTTTATTTATGTTGTTCTTTGCTGACCACACCCCCCGACAAACTTCTCCAAGCATTAATCTACGGTCAACTATCTACACCTCATTTTTATATTTTATGTTTCAAGTATTTTTTATTTAACTATTAGGACGATATTTTATTCCTAACGACGATCCTCGAAACTCGTCATAACGTTTCACCGTCCAGATTTTCGTTTTAAAATGTTAAAATTAATCTTTTTTTTACTTAAAAATTTAAGAAAAAAAATTAAGTAGTTCCCCATGCCCTAGTCAATTCGATAATTAAAAATGATAATTCAATTGCATTACATTGGTTATAATTTCATGGGAATTCACTCTACTATAGTGCATTTGTCTGCTAAACAGGAACATTGTTTATGTTAACGGGAGGGGAACTGGGATGCAGGCAGTAATGATGCATTAGCGTGACGTAGGTGCGCTTTGATTTGTTGTTTTGTTAAATTTTACACAATGTCGACCGGGTCTGCAGTTGTAATTGATTTAGGAACACGAAGCCTATATCAATCCACTTTGTGGAGAGAAAGAAAAACTGCTTTAGTTAAATAAGTTGTATTTTATGCTTCTACAATGTATAATAAAGGAATGATAATTAATCCCATAGATACACCGTTACTAAAAATTTAGACTTTAACTAAAAATTTAATTTAGAAATTTTTTTTCGTACTATTTTAGTAAGTAACGATGAAGGTATATTTTGAAATATATTTGACATTTGAAGACTGAATGTGATTGACTGGACATGACAGATAAAAGCAATATTTCCTCTGATTGTTACAGATAGGTCCAAAGAACTGTCAGTTATCTTTAAGTGATGGACAGATTCAGGACACAAAAGATGACGGTTTGCGATCCCTGTCACCAGTAATCAGAAGATTGGTCAGACAATCTAACTGAAACAACATGGACGGGTTAGAAATGGTTTCACCACTATAATAAGTATTTTATATCTTATTTAAAAGGAGACAGAGTTCTTTAGTTCACGACCTGTTATGTTTTCTTATACCACAGGTCCAAAGTTAAAGAATCAAAACAACATATCTGAAGATGCATATATCGACAACGAGCGGCAATCCACCGTTTCGATCTTCAAGTGGTAACAGATATATTTATTTATTTAATACCCGATCGGCCTGGTGGGTTGGGTTTTACATGGTTGAAATAACAGGTTTTTTTTTTGGTTTTTTTTCCACAATTCATTATTTCTCATACAAAAAAGACACCCCTAACTATATACAACGTTATAATTTAAAAAAAGATGAAAGTAATAATTCTCAATAAAAGAGAAAAGTAAAGTTAATAACAAAATAACGACTTCGTGACTACATTTAAATATATTGAATTATTTTCTTTAATAGTGATTAAACCTGTTATCGACCAACAAAAAGATAATGACACCACCTTCAATTTTTATGTTTTATTGTAGGAAGATAGCAATAAAGGTAACAAAATAATAAAAGAGAACTATTTATTGTAAATTAACGTTTCGCCCTACTTTGCAGGGCTTCGTTAGGGCTGTAAGAATGAAGTTCTGCTACCAACATCTATTCTATTTTGTACCTTCACTGACCGCCATCCAAGCACCATCCTCCTACAATCTACTTCATATGGTCAACCATCTTCTTTTAGTTTTATATTTTATGCTTGGAGAAGTTTGTCGGGGGGTGCGGTCAGCAAAGAACAACATAAATAAACAAAACCATATTTATTGGTTTTGTTTATTTATGTTGTTCTTTGCTGACCACACCCCCCGACAAACTTCTCCAAGCATTAATCTACGGTCAACTATCTACACCTCATTTTTATATTTTATGTTTCAAGTATTTTTTATTTAACTATTAGGACGATATTTTATTCCTAACGACGATCCTCGAAACTCGTCATAACGTTTCACCGTCCAGATTTTCGTTTTAAAATGTTAAAATTAATCTTTTTTTTACTTAAAAATTTAAGAAAAAAAATTAAGTAGTTCCCCATGCCCTAGTCAATTCGATAATTAAAAATGATAATTCAATTGCATTACATTGGTTATAATTTCATGGGAATTCACTCTACTATAGTGCATTTGTCTGCTAAACAGGAACATTGTTTATGTTAACGGGAGGGGAACTGGGATGCAGGCAGTAATGATGCATTAGCGTGACGTAGGTGCGCTTTGATTTGTTGTTTTGTTAAATTTTACACAATGTCGACCGGGTCTGCAGTTGTAATTGATTTAGGAACACGAAGCCTATATCAATCCACTTTGTGGAGAGAAAGAAAAACTGCTTTAGTTAAATAAGTTGTATTTTATGCTTCTACAATGTATAATAAAGGAATGATAATTAATCCCATAGATACACCGTTACTAAAAATTTAGACTTTAACTAAAAATTTAATTTAGAAATTTTTTTTCGTACTATTTTAGTAAGTAACGATGAAGGTATATTTTGAAATATATTTGACATTTGAAGACTGAATGTGATTGACTGGACATGACAGATAAAAGCAATATTTCCTCTGATTGTTACAGATAGGTCCAAAGAACTGTCAGTTATCTTTAAGTGATGGACAGATTCAGGACACAAAAGATGACGGTTTGCGATCCCTGTCACCAGTAATCAGAAGATTGGTCAGACAATCTAACTGAAACAACATGGACGGGTTAGAAATGGTTTCACCACTATAATAAGTATTTTATATCTTATTTAAAAGGAGACAGAGTTCTTTAGTTCACGACCTGTTATGTTTTCTTATACCACAGGTCCAAAGTTAAAGAATCAAAACAACATATCTGAAGATGCATATATCGACAACGAGCGGCAATCCACCGTTTCGATCTTCAAGTGGTAACAGATATATTTATTTATTTAATACCCGATCGGCCTGGTGGGTTGGGTTTTACATGGTTGAAATAACAGGTTTTTTTTTTGGTTTTTTTTCCACAATTCATTATTTCTCATACAAAAAAGACACCCCTAACTATATACAACGTTATAATTTAAAAAAAGATGAAAGTAATAATTCTCAATAAAAGAGAAAAGTAAAGTTAATAACAAAATAACGACATTCGTTGACCTAACAAGACAAAAAATTGCCCTCTCATGGGGGAAAAAACCAACAAGTTAATTTAGAAAAAGGATGACGAGAAAAAATAAAATAAAATAGAACTAATGTGAATAATAAAATTGATAAATATAAAATTTATAACAGAATGTCCTGCAGCAGCCTGGGCTTCAGTCTTCGGGTTGAGGTTGGGTTTCCCAAGTTGTAGGTCACTGCTCCTTTAACTGTCAGTAAATTAAAGTGGAACTTAATGAACCATTTCTATGGACTTCATTTGTAATTCCCGATGCAACTGGTTATTTCATCAAAGATTTGATATTGGATTGACTTTAATATCCCACATCCTAAAACCTCTTATTTGGAATATGTTGTTGAGCCAATACTCATGGAGTCACAAACAGTTCACAGGATACCTCCCCTTCGTGCTAGACCATCCTTTATTCTTATCACAATAACTTATTTCACTGAAGATAAGTCCCCAACAAAACTATTTACTAAGCCAATCCACCAATCCGTCTCTACGTGTTATATTAAATATTATTGGTTCTTTCAATACTTTCACTATCCCATCCTGACTGTCCCTCCCCTTTCATAATTTTATTTATTCTTCAAAGCTAAACCAATAATTATTTATTCATTATGTATTAACCTGAGTAACCACAAGAGATAAAGTAACTTAGTTAAGCTATTGCTTCCTAGTTTGTAAGAAGTATATTTCAATGTAACATTGTATTTATAATAATAATAATATTCTTTATTTATTCTGGTATTGATCCCTTTAGAATAATATTACAGGCGTCAAAATTAGGCTGTAGAGAGTAAAATGTAAAATAAAAATGAAATTATAAAACATCATAAAATATAAAAGATAAAAATGAACTACAATAATTAACAAAATATATAAAGTAAAATTAGAAAAAATAAAATAAAACCATATGTTATATCACAAAACACAGGTAACTAACTTCTTGTAATAAACAAAAAAATCAAATAGACTAAAAATAATAAAAAAGATACAATATCTACTCGTACACATATTTACAAGTATAAAAGAAAATCTGAAACATCATTTGATTATCAAAAAAGGTAATAATAAAAAAATAAATAAATAATCCTCTAACTAATCACAATCTTAAGGAATAATCCAATAAATTAAGTAAAAGGATAATATTAATGTTGTACAACACAAAGAGTTGGGTTAGGTTATCGTTAATATATGTTATTTATACTAAATATAAATATATTAATATATATAATCGTTAATGACCTCATTTAGATACTTAAAAATAAAAATTAAAAATCATTAACATAATACCGGAACAGAACTACTGTTATGCCTATCTTCAAACCAGCTATTTATTATATATTTAAAATCCATTCAACTTCTCTTACTTATGCAGTTATATATCTTGAACAACGAATTTATATTAAAATGGAAATATTTATTTCTTGGGCATGCTAACTAATATTTCTTTAATCAATTATTATAAAATAATACTGTAATATAATTATTGTAACTCTAACAATTATATTAACGTCAATAAAAAGAATAATTATTTTTTACAAATTTTCAATATCAACTCACCTGTATTAGAGATGAAGGAGAGGACAAACATGAAACAGGCGACGAGATGCCGCCAATTCATCATGATGAAGGAAGATTCAGAGTATCATCCTCTGCACACCTAGAAAAATATTATAATAATATAACTCGAAACTCAAAATCATATTAAGTTAGTACAATATTTAATTAATCAAATATAATAAAGTTTGTTAATGTAATATATTGATTTTTTTTAAAGACACATTTATTTATATAATAATACAATCTGCTAGTTGAGGAGTTGGATTTTCGGTCTGGCCTGATGGGATTCAGTACCGAGTCAAATAATCCATCCATGCTTTCATATTAATGATCGCACCACATTCTTTTCACACCAAACGGTTGTTTTGAAGTGATCGCAAGATCTTACAAATAGGCCATTAATTCACGCCAGTGGCAAAAAAAGATGTAGATTATAAGAATTATCTGTGTAATTCATTAAAATTTAGATTTTTAGAAAAACGATGTTTTTTGGACAGGTTATTTTGAATAAAGTCTGGTGAGGTGTTTTTGATAAAATTAACGAATATCAACTTTGTTTCTGACAAGAATACAATAGTTTAACAAAAGTTAGCGAAGAATCAAGAGGGAAAAAAAATACAAAAGACAAAATCATGTATTATTTATTGTATTACTATTATGTAGTATAATTTTACAGTATTAAAGCTATATTTGAAAAGGATTTTAAAAAAAATAAGTCTAAGTATGCTGTGTATTTGTCAATCCAATACAGTTAGGCAGCAATTTTTTTTGTTATAAAGTTTTTCTCTCTTTTGTATTTGTCCAATACTAACAATGGGAACTGGTTAATTATATCAAGTAAGCAAAATCAAAGGTACTATAGAGGAACATTTTTTTTAATTCGTCGTTTACTTATTATATATTAAATAGTACTTGATTGTGTATCGATTCATCAAGTTTAATCAAAATTAAATCTTTAAAGCCGAGATAGAGAAAATTCTAAAAAAGTGTAAAATCAGTTCTCTAAAGTTGTATTTAATATTGACCTATTTTCACAATAATGGTGTAATATCGTAAAAATCTGATGGCTGAGAGTAATAATGAACGAATCACCACAACCGTAGTTCAAGAAACTGTACTTTATTTATTTATTTAAAACCAAATTGGCCTGGTGGGCCTTGCATGGTTAATGTAATAGGTACTTTTTTTTTTTTTTTTTTTTTAATAATTGCTTATGGGGTGAGGAGTATAGTCTCATACAAAAGACACCCCTAACTATGTGTGAGTATATGTATATAACTGTGTGTATATGTATATGTGAGTGTAAACTATGAATGTATAAAAATGTTAGAAATTAAAAAAAAGAAAAGATAAAATAAATAGATTAAAATAATAATTCTTAATAAAAGATAAAAGCAAGGTTAATAACATAAAAAATAATGACATTTATGGATTTAAAAAGATAAATAATTGACTTCTAATGGGGGGAGGAAGGAATTTAAGTAAAAGATGAAGAGAAAAAAAAAGAAGTTAAGTTAATTTTATTAAAAAAATAAAATTTTAGAGAGGCATTATACTGATAAATATAGAACTTATAACAGGAGGTCCTGCAGCAATCTGGGCTTCAGTCTGCGCGTTTTGGTTGGGTTTCCCAATTTGCAGGTCACAGATCCTTTGACTGTGGATAACTGGAGTGGGACTTCATGAACTTTTTTTATGTAATTCGCTATTGTTTCTATTTGCAATTCCAGATGCAATTGGGTGTTAGAAACTGTACTTTCTTTCAAAGTATTAATGATGATGCAATGATTCTTCATGAGTTGTACAAATTTTATATTATTTTTATCCTTAATTATCATTGTTTCAATAAATTAAAATTTTTATACATTTTAGTTTCAAAACATTTTTTATTCCTTTATAAGTCCGACGCTTCGGCCAATTCAGCCATGCTCTAGGACAATCTATTAGAAACAGCTTTTATTACACATATGATCTCCGACAATAACAATATTATTTATACATAATCATACCTTAATACAATTTTTGGCCCAAATCATTTAAAAAATAACTTCAGGCTATTTTACCTAGGTCATTTATATCAGTCCATAAATTACCCTAATTAGTAAATTGTTCACATTAAATTAAAAATCTTTATCACAGTAAACCTTCTTTGTTGAAATTTATGACGTTAATTATCATGTTATCAACTCACCTTCTAGCCTGCTTATAATTCTCATTTATGTTTTCACGTTATCAATAATTGTCTTATTCATGATAATTACACCTCTTTTTATGACCATGAATAAATAATAACTGTTTACCCCTTTATCTGAAATAGATAATTATTAAATATAATATGCATCATTAGTTCCAGCCTATTTATTCAGGAAGGTGGAGTTAAAAAGGCCATAACTGGGAGAGTCGACGAGAAGAGACAAAAGGAATAAAATTCTTCTAATTAGCGCCATTATTGGGGACAAAGAGTCGCCGGTCCCCTATAATCAAATGTACCCCGTCCTGTTTTACTTTCCCCATTCTTCCTTAATACCCTTACAGAATAAGGCTTTTTTAATTCTCACTCCCCACTCCCTTTTTGCGTAAAATAATCCTTTTTAAGTGCTCAGAAGAGGGCATTCGGGCGGATACATTTGCAGTTAAATGTACTTCTTTACGAGAGAATTGCCGAATATACAGATTATTCTGGTGAAGAAACCAGTTCATAAAAAATTCTGCATTTTTTTTTTTAAGTTAAGCACTATATGACAGGATTCAATTTTAAAAATTAAAAAAAAAACGTTGTAAAGGTAAATGTGAAGAAAAAATTAAAATGTACCAATTTCATTAGGAATTGAAAATGGAGTCAATAGAGAATTACATCAAAAAATAATTCATGAAGTTCCACTCCCATTTACTGACAGTTAAAGGACCAGTGACCTATAACTTGGAAAACCCAATCCCCCCCCCAAAAAAAAACAGTTATCTCAAACCAATGTTTGATTGATTTAATGAAAGCTATGTATAATTACTAGTCAAAATTGATGAGTCTACCAAGTATAGGTAGGGGAATAAAAAATGGTGGCTGTTTCAAACCCTAAAAAAAAATATTAATTTTTCATTCGGAGCTCTCTATATTTTGAAAACTACCAAATAAACTAGAAAATCTAAAAGAACATTATTTTAAGAAGAGTAAATTTTCTGAAATATGGACCATAATAGTGCTATTTACGTCCAATAGTTCTCGAGATAAAGCTTTTTAAAAATAACATTTCTTAAAAATCTACTAAAAGATTAGTAGTTAGTTAATTTATTTTGAGAAATCTATATCTCAATAACCATTCGGCATACAGATGTCTATTAGCACTCAAATTAAAGGTAGTTTAATGAGCTATACAAGTAGTTTTTTATCTTTACCTTCATAGAAATAGTAGTTTTCATGATAGTTGCTAAAATAAAGTTATTTATAGTTGTTCGGACAATAAGTTTGATTTATGAAAAACTTTATTTCAGAAACCATTGGACATAGATGTCTGCCAGCGCTTAAATTAAAGCTTGTTAAATATACTATAAATTAGTTAGTAATGTTTATTTTTGTAGAAGTAGTAGTTTTTATGATATTTTACAAAATAAACTCACAAAATGTTAATTTCTAGTTGTTCGTATAAAATGTTGGATTTTTGAGAAAATTTATCTCTAGACCCATAAGACGCACATATGTCTGCCAACGCTCAAAATAAAGGAAATTTAACTTACTATAAAGTATTTTATGACACTTATCTTCGTAGGGGTAGTAGTTTTTATGATATTCACATATGAATATAAATTTAGCAAATGAAAATTTGTCTAAACAACTATAAATCAATGTATTTTAGCAAATATTATGTAAACTACTACTCCTATGAAAATAAATGTCATATACAACTTTATAGCTCATTAAACTAGCTTTAATTTAAGCGCTAATAGACATCTGTAGGTCAAACTGTTTTTTAAGTAAATTCACAAACTACTGATCTTTCATTACGTTCCATAAAACATTTTTATGAAATGTTGTTTTTAAAAAGCTTTAACTCGAGAACTATTTAACGTAAATAACTCTATTAGGGCTCATATTTTAGAAAATTTACTCAACTTCAAATGACGTTCTCTTAGGTTGTGTTGTGTTGTTGCTACTTTTTAAGAAATAGAGCTCCGAATGAAAAATTTATTTTTTTCATCGTTTTGAGCCGCTTTTTTTTATTCCCCCTACCTATACTTGGAAGAATCATCAATTTTGACTAGTAATTATACATAGTTTTCTTTAAAGTAATCAAAGATTGGGGTGAGATAATTGCCTTTTTTCTCCTCTTGAGCTCTTGTACTATGACGAATGAAGCCCACCTGCTGCAGGGTATTCTGTAGCTATCAATTCTATTGTTGGCATAATTTCTATTTCATTTATTTATTCTCTTCGTCCTTTTTTTCAAATTAACTTGTTGTTTTTTCCCAATAAATGCTTCCAGAGAGCAATTGTTTGTTTTGTTAGGTCAACGATTATTTTTATTTTTGTTATTAACTTAGAACTCTCTTGTCAAGAATTATTATTTTTATCATCATTTTTTTAATTTATAACGTTGTATCTAGTTAGCAGTGTATTTCGTACGAGACTATACCCCCCACGCCATATTTATGTATATTTTAATAACTTTTCATAACTAAGAAATACTTGATATTTGGCTCTAGTTAAGAGGAATAACATCAATATCGAAAAAAAATTTACTCGAAACTAACAGAGTTATACGAAAGCAGCCTTTTTATTCCAAAATTTTATTATTTTTACACAAATACAAATACAATGCAGTTGGAAATCCACGTGAAATAAAAGTGACAGAGTAAATTAAGAATGATAAAAAAAACAACCATGAACAACATCAAATCCTTCCAATTGCTGGGAGGAGGTCGTAATAGCTAGATTAATAATAGGACATACAAATCTGACCCTTTCATATCTGATTAACTAGCAACCAACACCAAAATATAAATATTGTAATAAGTTTTAACAAGAGATTCTCCTCCTTGATCTATGGTCAACTATCTATACCTCAACCCTGTGGGTTATGGAATCCTGAGGTACCTAGCCTTATAATAAACTGGATATCCTAAATTGGGGAAACGTCTGATCTTAAAAAAAAAAATCATCTTTTTGCATAAATGTTGTTTCAAAAATATTACTTCGTTACGAAGTACTGAACTCATGATTCATTTAGATTCTAGGGTTTCATATTAATTTTTTTAATTTAAAAAACTATTAAAAAAAATTTAAACTCATTAACTATCTTAAATTTAAGGAGTTCAAAATCTAATAAAAATAATAGGAAATTTTTAAGTTATAATCCAAATACCAGAAATATGAAATCTGGGCGTTGATGATCATTCAAATTTAACATTTTCATATCATTAATATTTATTTAGTAATTTTTTTTTATTATTTATTTAATGTAATTTACAACTGTACAAAATAATAAAATAGGTAAATATGTAGTAATATTTAGTACATAGATAGCTTTTTATTTTTTTTAAATTTCACTCAGCCTACATTTAAACATTCAATTGAAAGGACTTCTACCTCAAAAAAAAAACATTTTCGGTACTTTCAATATTGATTCTATAAAGAATTAGTATTAAATAAATGATTAAGTATTAATGTAAATTTTATTAAACTTTTATATTTTTGTATTCTGCCATACTTTTGCAAAAGAAAAATGTTAACATTTTGCGATGTAAAGTACTTTTCTGAAAACTTGAAATTGGCAGTGAACATTACAGAAATATATCTTCTGAAACGTACAATGAATAATTTTAACTCAAATAGGTTGGTAAGTGAAAGGTGTGATTCACACACTGCACCAAATTTATTTTTTCAATTCATGTATTTTATCTGGTCAGCTAAAGAGACATTTAAGGCTCTAAATTCTGTTTAGGTTTAATAAAATAAAATGGATATATTAAGAAAAAAAATGGCCTAAATCATCAACTTGTAAATGAATATAATTTGCATTAAATTTACATTTTAGCGTCCCAAACCCCACAATTCGGAGCATAATAGTGGTTCGGAACGGAACGGTAGCCGGAATTCCAGTTATGGGAAGGGAACCACGTAGCAACCCTACCATACCCCCAACACTAGTCCTGTACCCATGGGGCCTATTTGCCTCATTTATGTCGCATCCGTGACCACACATGTTCAACCTCACCAAGAATATCCTCTACCGACCTCACTTAGCAACGTCTAAATAATACTGTGAATATTTCACTCTCCAACCTCAATTCCGCAAGCATGTACATGTACCTCGGGGAACTTCCTAGCAATGAAATACAGCCTCATAAAAAGCGATAGATGAAACTAAGCCAAAATTTAGAAATGATTATCAGAAGGAATCTATAAGCAACGGAATACTTTTCAAATGAAATTTTAACTTCTTAATCCATACATTACGTCCTACTGAGAAAGTTAAAATTAATCTTCATAACATAAAAATCTGGGCCCTGTTTAATAATGAAAGCTAATAGTATTAATTCAAAATACAAGTATAGAAACAACGTGTTAATTACACTAATACTTTTTTTTCATAATAGGAAGGACTATTAGTGATATTACGGGGGTTAAAAAGTACTAAAGTACAAGTTACTATAGTAGAAGTCAGTGTAATTATATTAAGTTAAATTAACAAGACTAGTATTAGTTTGTACTTTATTATGAAACAGGGCCCTGGAGTACGGCGCGCATCACAAAACATTCCCTTTCACCATACTTTGAGTTAAGATAACAAACAAATAAAAGGCCTTCCCGTTCGGACACGCCCCCCGTGTGGGTGAAACCCCGAAGGTGCGACGATTCTATTTCAATTCCGAAATATTTGCATAAAACAGGAAGAGAACTAGAGGTAGTTAAATTGAGACATATTTAAAATGTTTTTGAAATTGGAAATGACGTGAAACCCGCCACTACCGCCCTCCGTGATAGTCTTACTCTTCTGACTTTTTAAACAGACAATTATAAGCGAGTAGGTTGGTCGATGTATGACACCTCACAATCTTACTAGAGATTATTGTAACACAAAAAAAGACAATTCTACCCGCCCCACTAAAACCCCCAGGGAACTACGGTCCTATATCACTTTTAAAATATTTTCTTAAAACGGGAAGAGCAGGGTAAAGATAATCAAGCAATATGAAAAGTGCGCCTGAAATTTAAAAACAGCCTGAAATATCCCTGCTTGTTTCAAAACAGCAATTTATAAAAAATAAAAAAATGTTTATGTTTCTTCAAAAAATTAAAATCAATTACAAAATTAAAATTTGATTTCTTGTAACTTTCGGCTATATTACAAAACCATTTGTATAGGACACAAATGCCCTCAGAAGAGCTCAAACAATTGGTGATAAATATATTTATTAATTAAATATATGTAAAAAATTAAGAATTTTTAATTTAAAAAATAAAGTTATGTAAAAAATTATTACTATTTTTCCAGGTTTCCATAGTTGTTAAGGCAATAGGCAAATATTTATGACTACTATAATAACAACTATTATAATATGAAAACATTTAACATTATTAGTTAGATTTTAATTGTTTTGTTTTTTTATTATTGGTTTATAAACGGTATAATATAAAAGTATACAATGCATTTAATAATTTTTTCTTTGGATTTAACAGCTAAAAAAAACTATTTAGTTATTAACTTTTTATATGGGCCATTCATAGAAACATTTTATAAGAACTAAGAAGATGATATTAATTGAATGGGTTAGTGAATAAAGAGGTTATGTTATAAATAGTAAATTTTGAGAAAACTAAGTTCAATATTTTTTGTCGGAGCTTGTTATGTTTTGAAGTTTATATAGTTCCTTCTACTTCTAGATATTTTAGTAATTAACTGGATTTAGAGGTCTGAGTAGCTCAGACTAAAAAAAAAAATACAATCCTTCCCGGCCAGTCCCGCCCCCCTTAAACCCTCATGCATAGAACGACGGTCCTATAGCACTTAAAACGGGAAGAGGAGACTTTAAGATAGTTTAGTCGAGCAATATTTTAAAAACACCTGAAATTGGAAAACGGCGCGAATATTAAAATTAGGCACCTACCCCTAACCACTCAAAAGATTAATAAAAAATTACATAGACCCTTCATCCACCAACGCCTTCAATTAAGATAGATAATTCATGATAATACATATAATAAATAACTTATGATTGATGATAATGAAAATGATAATTTTAAAACAAATGTTTAGTTAATAATGGCTGCATGATTTTTCGATGGATTTAGTCAAATAGTTGTATAAAAATGTATCTTCTTTACCTAAAAAACAAAATTACCATAAAAAAAATACCAAATTTCGCATCAACGTTTTTAACAAGTTGCTAACAGATTAAATCTGATTCTGAGAAATCACTAGAATGGGATTGAAAAGAAAAATAATTCTGAATAAGTATTTGAAAAAAAGAATGCTTGCAAATTCAGTTTTTATTTTGTTTTTAACTCGACGAAAACTACTAGAGAGCTATCAAAAGTTCTTCGGTATACCGAAAACCAATTCCAGAACTCAGTCAAGTACTGCTTTATGAATCAAAGGTAAACGTGGAGGTTTTTTTTTTCCATTATTAAACGATAGATTGAACTTCCAACTACTACGAACCTTCTTTTTCCTCTCAAAAACAATAAATATGTAATTCACGTCAAATTTTGAAGAAAACAAGTTTGAATTTTTATTACATTAGTATAAGTAAAATAAAAATTAGGGAGTCTGCAGATTTTTATTGGAATATAAATTTTGGTATGTTAAAAAAACATTTTCTACTTAAACTAGTTCATCTGAAACTCTCCCTCATCTTCTCAGAGTGGGGACGGATCTTAAAATACAGTAAAACATAAAACATTTAATTTAAAAAACAAACAAATATAAATATAACTAAATACTTAAAAAAATATTCAATTGAAAATACAAAAAAATATATATACACCATTATACAAAAAATAGTGAAAAGAATAAGTTATGTTCCATTGAGAGAGAGAAAAAAATCCCTACACAGTTTCTTTTTATGATCGTTAGATTCTTGAATATTTAAAATTGTTCTATAGAAACATTTCCAGTGGTTTGATATTTTTTCTGTTCAAAGCTGTACGAACATCTTCAGCTACCAAGTCAAGTGGAAGAGTTCCTTTCAAGCAGAACGGTTGAACTGAAGAAAACTCACTTTTTTAATCTTAAGAAACATTGATTATTTTTACTGAGAGTCCGGACAAACTGGGAAAACCCAAAAAAAGGTTGCAGATCAAAATCTTTATCCACGCAGACCCCTCAATTACCAATATTTATTGACAAAAAACAATTTTACAAAATGTTTATAACCCATATATGTACTTAAGTGATGAATAGGGAAATAATAATATGCAAAGCATATGGTGGACTCTAGGGTAATCTCGAATCTAAACCTAAACGTCAACGGGAATCTGCAGAGATACGCACATAACCCAGTATTACGCCGAGCTGAAGTGGCTCTATCCATCCTTCCGATGCTAGTATTTCCTGCCTGCCTTTATATTCCAAGGAATTAGTACTCAGTGCCCCTCCTATATCCTAGAAAACCTGCAATTTAAATTCAATCCAATCTCGTACTACCAGGTCCGGTGTATCTGACATCTAACCCCAACCTCACCGAGCTGCTGCGTTTGATATATCATTATTTACCAAGCTGCATGTCACTGGAACTCCATTCCCTCTAACATAGGTCATGTACCAACCCTTCCCTCGTTTAAAACCCTTCTATTTAACAACCTTTTACTTCAGCAATCTAATTCAATATTATAATAGTATAGATATTTTATAACTACATTTTTATATTGTTTTTCATGTATTTAAACGGTTTTTAAAATTTTTTTTTTTCTTCTCGGTACCTAAAATTATTTGCATGCATACAATTTTAATATAAGTTGTAATTAAGTGTGGTCACACTGCCCTCTGGCCAATATAATTTAATTGTTCTAAAAGGACCTAGTCCCAGAATAATAAACAAATTTTCATTTTGTTTCATTACAATTAAAAGAAACAGTGACGAAGAAAATGAGTTTAAGAAAATTAAAAACCATGGGGATAAATAAATGAACAATGTAGGTAGGACAATAAAACAAAATAAAAATTCATTAGTACTTAAGTAGTACATTTTCAATTATACTACTTGATATTGTTACTTTCATTTACATATACATATATAGAATAGGAAATTATCACGATCGTGCATAATTTCGAATTCGTGTTTTCAACAGAAATACACGTTCTTATCACACAATTCTACAAAGCTCACAAAAAGATCTGTGTTTGTGTGATTAGCCTAGCTCCAAAACCAAAAGTCGTAAAAATCTGAAAAACAGATATTTAAGGAAGGCGGGGTTATGCAAGAACTTTTCAATAAAAGCGACTGTCCTAATGAGCGAATTTATATTCACAATTTTTCTTTTATTTTCTAGAATAATTTTGAACACAGCATGTCAATGTACAATGAAATGGTCTTTAATATCAGCTATGTTTCAAACTCAAAGGAATTAAATTTAAAAAATAGAGTACTCAATTTATCAGACTGGATGGACCCCAGGAGGGCTCAAGAACTCACAGGATTGACTTACGGTAATAATGTAATAGAAAACAATTTTCTGTCCAGACAGATTCGAACCTGGGCCCTTTGAGTAGTAGTAACGTGCCTTAACACAGTGCCACCGCACTCCCACTCATTGCAATAGTCGGCCAAAAGTTCAAAATAAATCCTTAAAAGTACCTTTAATTTTGTTAATTAAATATAAAATCACAACAATCTATAAACACAAAATGAATAAGTATTACATAAAAAATTAAAGGGGAAAATAGGTATATCCGATTCGACCAAGAAAAGCCGAAACTTCAGTATATATTATTTAACTGGTGTAATATTGGCAGGGAAAAATCTTATACCCATTATTGCCACATTCAAAAATCCTAAAATATAAATTTTGTAACATTTCCCCCTCATATATTTTCGTCTTTCATGGGATTTAGATTTTTTTTTTTTTATATCACAAAATAGCGAGAACAATTTACCCCCGACTGAACTACAGTCTCCTTTAATAATGTTGACCTTATTCCTTTCGAACAGATCTCCTACCTTGGACTGCATCTGGACAAACGATTGACATGGAATCCTCATACAGGATATAAAAGACAGGAAACTGCTCCTCGATTCCGACAATTACATCACTTACTGGACAAACGGTCTAAGCTTTCAATTCATTACAAAAGACTGATCCACATGATTGTAATAAAGCCTATCTGGACATACGAAATTGAGCTTTGGGACTCCACTAAACCTTCGAATTCCTTTCCTATCCAATCCTTACAATCCAAAACCTTCGTAAAATTGTCAATGCTCCTTACTTTGTCACAAATAAAATCATAGATAAAGACCTTAATGTTCCATATGTAAACGATTTAGCCTAAACCAGATATCATTCCTTCCATTATAAATTCCCTAACCACCTAAGCCGACTAGTTTCTAACCATTTCTGACAATCCTCCGAGGCGCCTAAAAAGATGACCACGAGATCTGCTAATGTAAAACGTCATCAGAGTTTCTCTATACGCCTGTATCACTCCATTTTAACTGAGATCAAATTTACTAAATGTATTATAATGTACAGTTGTAAATAGCAATACATAAATAAAATAAAACAATTTACCAAAAACTGGAGGTAGAGTATAGGGTGATATCATTTTTTTTCCTAGTTTCCAACGTTTTCATTTTTTCGTTAAAAATCATTTCTACAATTTTATATGTATATTGTTATAGTTTTATCATATATTACAATGTTTGTACCAAGTTCAATCCTAATGAAGCCCTGAAAAGTGAGTTACTAATAAATGGTTGTTTTCCGATCCAGAATAGATGCTTCCAATATTTATTTTATCATGTACTTAAATATAATTATTAATATGTAATCAAAACACAGTCAGTCTAAATTCAACATTAATAGATCCATTAGTTGAAATCCATACTCGTGATCAAACTTCTGAATACAGAAATGTAGATTTAACAGTGCTGAACTTTAACAAACGATTAACATTGATGAAGGTTTTAACAATAACCTAGCGATTGTGCTGTGTTAATATACGTTGCTGATGGGTAGTAGCATTATACACCAGCTGGTATAAATTACTTATTTTTCAAGTCCAACATCACTTTCAAACAACAAATAAATTATTCAAGAATATCATCCCCGGGATGTTGTAGTCATGAAAAGTTGATTTTGCATTTCATACAATCTTGCATTGAATACTGTTAAACTAATTAAAAAGAAATTGGATTAAAAAATAACTTTAGTATACAGATCAATCAAAATGAAAATTTCGTGTTAATACAGTAAAAAGCCAACTTGCCTCCATTTACTATATTGATTATTTTATTTTATTACCAATATACTTATTATTAACTTCATTCGTTCTTTTCATTATCAAATTCATCTTTACGCATCTATAAAAAAAAAAAATTGACAAGTTATCTTATTTTAAAAACAAATAATTCCTAGTTCAGAAAAGTTGTAATTTTAAATTTGATGTATGATCATAATACTATCGAACCACAGCCTTCGGTAGATCTTTCCTCATCCATTCCTCATCCCTATGGAATTCTACTCCCTCCTTCATTTGTAGTTCTAATACCCTTTTAACCTTCAAATCCCGTATCTTCGACCACCTTCTGTCCACCCAATGCCGGAAGAATAACAATTGAATGTTTCAAACAAGGTTTATATATTTTCTGTATTTAATGCTTCAGTTATTCGTTTTATACTTGTAAATATGTATATTAGCAGAAATTGTACCTTTCTATTTATTACTTTTAGTTTAATGGTATTAGATTTTTTCTCCTTTTATTTATTATCAGAGGTTAGTCATCGTATGTTTTATGATATTACATATACTTTTATTTTATTTGTTCTATTTTTATTTTAAATACTTTTTTAATTATTGTTGTTCATTTTTATCTTTTCGAATTCACTGTTTTATTATACTTTATTACGTTTTGTACTTTACTCTAAGGGTTTAAAGCCTAATTTTGACGCATGTATATTATTTTAAAGGAATCAGTCCCAGAATAAATAAAGAATATTCTTATTCTTCTTATTATTATCATAAAGTTATTTTAATGCTATAACAATTTGATGTTGATGTACACCTCCGATCACCCTAATAATGATAATAATAATAATAATAATAATAATAAAGGTTTAGTTAACCCGGGATGCCAACACCACCTTTTGTTCTCTACATACTTCATTCCAGTGACGCCCTTCCAAACCCAAATCTTCTGAATCAGTTTCAACGCAATCATCTCGTACACGTTACGGTCTAACCCTAGAAGTACAGTTCACCGGATCCAGTTCCCTCAATACAGCGTGGTGTTTCCTTCTAAATTCTCCCAATAATTCATTATTTTTCTTACCAAATATCTTACGTCATACACTATTACCTAAAAACCTTAAGGCGCTGTTCTTGGCAATAAACCTAAAAATATATGGTGACTATTTTGAAAAATCTGTGAATTTAGGGCTAAGGGCTCTCAAGGTGTAGTATACGTTCTACCATCGTATTTTCCAAACATTATTACATTAGAATCCTTCTAAATTCTCCCAATAATTCATTATTTTTCTACCTTAATTTTAAATTAATTAAAAATTAATTTATACTTACTTCTAGACACAGCTATTTTTTTTTTAATAATTTATTTATTGATATTTACAACTGTATACACATATATACAACAAGTAAATTTGCTGTAGGTTACATAGTGACATGATAAAAACATATGGAGAATCTACCCACTGATAGAACTCCAATAACATTTCTAGAGGAGAAGATATCGAGGCCATCTTCTTTTCAGACGCCTAGGAGGATTATTAGGTAATGAAGGAGAAGGCAGGTTAGAAACAAGTGAATTTGAGTGGTTGGAAAGTTTATCATGGAAGGAATGGTATCTGGTTCTGGCCAAATCGGCAACATGTGGGACATTGAAGTACTGATGGATGACTTTATTTGTGACAAAGTAAGGAGCATTAAGGATTTTGGACTGTAAGGATTGGATTCGGGAGGAATTTGATGGTTTAGTAGGTCCCCAAAGCTCAACTCCGTACGTCCAGATAGGCCTTATAATAGTCATGTAGATCAGTCTTTTATAATGGATTGGCAATTTAGACCGTTTGTCTAGTTGTTGTAATAGAAGGAATCGACGAGCAGTTTCCAGTCTTTTCAGTCTTGTATGAGGATTCTATGTCAGTCGTTTGTCCAGATGTAGTCCAAAGTAACGGACCTGTTCGAGAGGAATAAGTAGGGTATTATTAAACAGCTAAATTTTAAGTTATTTTTACTGGACTATATATGCTATAAAATATTTTATTGATTTTTAAACCACAACAATGGTACTCCATATCGTGAATTTGCGAACTATATGTATAACGTACATAAAAAACGTACATTTTTTTTTCAGTTTTAGCTCACTAAGAAACAATTAGATCAGCCTAAATTATCAAATCACATACACTTTGTTGACGACCTATCTACTTAATGGTACCAATAATAAATTTATATTAAGCTTTAATTAAACTTTTTTTCATTTTCTAAAGAGAAATTTATAATTATAAAAATCTATTGAACTGTTAAAGCCTCGATGAAGGACAATTAGTAGTAATTATTGTCACACTTTGTAAAGTCATGTAATTACTTCTAGCTCTCATTAAAAAGGATACTTCAAGCGTAAGTCTGCTTATTAAGTCCACAAGCCCTCATCAACTAAAAAGGCAAAGCTTTGTGAAGTTAGAGCTAAAAAATAGAACATTAGTGCCATAAAAGCCCTTGACAAAAAATAAATTACTAACCAAAAACTATATTAATCATTTCACATTAAATAAATTATTATTAGCATAAACTTAACATTCAATCTGATTTTAATAGTTACTAGCAGTATCTCGCGAATTAAATATATATTACTAGATTTAAATAATTAAAATTATTAAACTATTCCCAACAATATTATATAAATCCTGCCATTTCTTTTACATGAGTATATGACCCATGCAATAAGTATTATTCCGTTACCTAAATTGAATTTTAAGATGCAAAACAAAAGAACCAATCACTTTAAAAAAAATTCTAATCTGATCTTTTTTATAACCTTCTTTCTTATCAAAGTCCTCATTTCACCAGTATATAAATATATATATATATATATATATATATTTTTTTTTTTTAAACTGCAAAAGAGATAAGGTGATAACAATGTACAAACTTCGTAAAAAAGTATATGAAATCGCCTTTTTATTTATGCAATTAAATTAAAATCATTATAAAGTATTATATAAACATTTAAAGAAGATTGAGAGAAATAAATGAATTTTTATATCTTCTTTAAAAGTTTATATTATACTTTGTAATATATATATAAATAGTTGACAAAACATTAGCTTCTATCAATTTTCTCTTATTCTTCTTTCTCTTCATCTTTCTGTATCCTTTACTGCATAGGTCTTCTCTTTCGGGAGTAATAGTCAGCACTTCCCGGGGTGACCAGCCCTATAGGGAGGCGAATTCTTTCTCTTTTTTCTTCCAGACATTCCTGTCCCTAGCAGCTCTCCACCAGAGGGGTCCAGCCATTCTCTTGAACATATCGCTCCATCTTTTCTTTTGACGTCCTCTTCTTCTTTAAAGGGTGTATGGAGTCCATTCTGTGGCAATTTTTGACCATTTGTCATATTCGCATCGAAGGAGATGCCCTGTCCATTTGCTCAATCCTGTCATCTTCAGTGTGTCAGTAAGTCCTGTTTCTTTCTGGATCCAAGCATTTTTTATTCGATCTCTTTTCCTCACGTTCACAATGCTTCTTCCAATATTATTTTGCCACACCTATAATTTCCTCTCCTGAGCTATAGTCAGTGACCACGCTTAGCATCCATAAGGCTAATGCAACTATCGAAGACCTGCCTTTTAAGGTCAATACTTGTTTTCCCTTCATTATATGCCTAAGGGACCAAAACTTTTTCCAACCAAGTGCCAATCTCCTCTGGACCTCTTTTGCTCCTTTATCCGTGAATGATATTAACTGACCCAGATAAATATATTCTTCAACATATGCCAACTTATGGTTGTTAATTTCACACTCCTCTTTTACGCCATTTGTCATAAGTTTCGTCTTATGGTAGTTCGGATAAAGACTAGAGAAAAGTATATAATCTTTTTTAAAAGAGAGTTTTCATCCTACTCTTCAGAATAAATCGTTTATTAAATAAGAAATGCTACAGAGAAAAAAATATATAACTCTATTGCTACAATACATTACATATTATTGCTACATACAGTCCCTCTGGCAATCATTTTATCTTTACTTGACAACATTGTGCAATTGACCAATATTTGGTATTTCCGGATTAATTAGAAATATAAAACTTTATTTTCAGTACAAAACTAGTCAACAAACCACAGTCTAGACTACATAATTCAACATTTCTACACTTCACCAATGTTCTCAAAGCCATTTCTATCCGAATAACTCTATTACTCTCAATTAATATTGAACCGCAATGAAACTTCTGACCATTCCGTACCGAGAATCCAGTGCCCTTTAGGAAATGACCCACCTTAATTACTCAACAACATGGGAAACCTGGAATGCTTTTGTGGTGGAAGTGAAGCTCTAATTTATATATTATAATTTCCAGCAACTGAACTATATCGAAATTACTATTATTTTCAACTAAACCAACTCCTAATACGGCTTTCTATTGAAGTGTATATAGGATGTATATATTTGATCCATAGATAGTTTATCATTAATATTTACACGTTAGTGAAGACTACTGAACAATAAGCAATATCTTAGAATCGCATTTTCTTGTCACTTCTTACTAAATTAATATAAAAATAAAGGCTTAGCAAACCTGAAGGTTCGATGCCGACACCTTACCAGTAACGCTCTTCCGAAGCCGAATCTACTAAATCAGTTTTACCCTCGGACGTTTACCCGTCGGTTTAATGTTTATTGGCATTTTAGTGAACCGTTTCACTAAAGTTATGACTGAGTCTTACATCTCTAATTGCTATCACGCTACAACCAAAATAATATTTACCGGGTGCGGTTTAGATATAAAACTGTCGATATCATATCGTGTGATATCCAAAATTATATTAAAAAACTCTTCATACACAAAAAAAACAAATTTAGATATTTCATTATTCTTGTACTCTTTAAATATAAATACACATTATAAAAAATTTCGCAACTAATCTGGAGACAAGAAGTGATTTGTTTCATTAATGCTTAAAAAAAAGAAGAAGCTAAAAGTCGAGGTTGTTGGTGAAAAAGTTTGAAATTCTCAAAAAGTATTTCTAAAACACTAATTAAATACACATAATTTTTTTCAACCCTTTAGCTTAATTTGAGGGATGTTAACGAATGCGTAAAAACGCCCTCAAAACCGAGGATAGATGGCGAGTGTAGGAGAAAAAACTGGGATTCCCAAAAATTATTTCTCTAACTCCAACTCAAACCATATAGAAATATTCAACCCTCTAACTCAATTAGGATAGGCTGTATAGGTGCGCAAAACCTTAAAACGCAGTAAAAAACATTTCGACGAGAATTCATCCGCACATGCCTAATAATTTCAGTTAATTTGATTCATAACACAAAATGTGGCGGAAAAATAAAAATCTGACATACCCAAAATCTTCAAATATTACTTTCTGAGGTGACCTTGAATATATACAGTTAGCGGTAGAGTTTACGTTTTCTTAAGGACATCATTACACCAAAAATATTAACAGGGCATCTTCCCTCTCCGCTCCTCTCCGAGTAATCCTATAATTACAGCCAGGACTATCTTAACTTAAAACATTTTGTTATGCAAGCATTCTTTTAAAAACATTACTTATAAGCAGGTGGCAACAATATATTATACTAAGGAGAAAATGTCAACAAATTAAAATATCCCCTCCATTTTTATATCTCGAGGCTTAACTAACCTTTTTATTTCAATTCTTTATTTAGTTTTTACATCAATGAAATAACCGCATCGACGTTCGGACAGGAGCTAATTCTAAATATTCCCAAGGCAGAAAAATACTACAAGAAATTACATAGTTACATTAAATAACAAACCACTAAGTTAAAATATTCGAAATTGTAGTGATTTAATTCTTTGTAACTATATAACTGCATAGATGTTGAAAATATATAATTGTGAGAAGTAATTAGAGGATCACTAATTGCTTAATTAGAGAAAGATACATAATTCACAAACTGATCTCCACTTCCACAGTATCAACTTTATCTCAGATTGCTAATATGTCCATGTGGTAATTAAGTCCTAAGAGCACTTAAAAGTCAAATTGCAACACGTGAACTTAACTACTCAATTAGAAAAGTTTACAATGAGAGGCTGCCTATTTATCGGGTTTCGCTGAGTGAAATCATTTATTTAATTAATGAATTCTTATTACTTAATTACATTAATAAAGAAAAAATCATATTATATTTCAACAAGATAGTATTAAAAAATAAATAAATGATTTAAAAAAAAAAAGACTTCAAGTACGCATAAAAATTAATTAATTAGAACTGAAAACTAATTTTATAAATGAAACTAATGACATATAGTATCATTATTTCCCTTATCAGTATCATTAATCACTTTTATGACAAATAATTGACTTTTGTTCATCATAATTTTAATATGATTAATTCTTAAACATCAATTTTCAATTCCCATTTAAATAACACTGGAAACATTCACATGGATGGTACCGCACAATATAGTCATGATGGCTATAATACGGGAAGAGGATACTTAAAGAGTTAAATTGAGCAATATGAAAAATGTGCCTGAAATTGGATAAAGGTGCGAAACTCGCCACTCCCTTATCCAGTCATACTTCTCTGACTTTTCAAACAGAAAATTATAAGCGAGTAAGTTGGTCGATGTACGACACGTTATAATCTCACTAGAGGAGATTATAACACTAACTTGATCCAATCCTACCCACCCGGACCAGCCCCACTAAAACCCCGAGGGTGCGACGGTCCTATTTCTCTTTCGAAATATTTATATAAAGCCAGAAGAGGAGGCTTTAAGATAATTTAAATAGAGAAATATTTAAGAAACGCCTTATTGGAAAACGACATGAATAAAGTCAGTGATAAATGATTAAATTCATACAAATATTAAAATTATATATTTTAATATATATATATATATATATAAGTTACAGCCTTAGTCAGCTGTTACTTCTATGTCAGCTGACTGAGGAGATATATAACTGAATACATTACGTTTTTTTAATTGTATAAATTCATGATTTTATTCTTGTTTTGCTTTACTTTTAGTTTGTAATAAGCAATTACGAGGAGTATCTATCTTTTGCTTTCTTTATTGTATATAGTTTATTGTAAATAGTTATTGTTGTTGTATTTTATATTAATTTATTGTATAGTTGAAGTTTACGAGGATTGTTTGTAAACTGGTGGGGGGGAGTTACAGCCTTAGTCAGCTGTTACTTCTATGTCAGCTGACTGAGGAGATCAGCTGATCGCATGTATATAAAGAGATGTACCGAACCCGATAAAGTTAGTATGTTACAGCAGTATACACGTATTACATCTTATTCCTTCTTCTCATTTTTGACATTTGACTTTCGCCGATACTTAACTTATATATATACATACAGGAAGGTGAATAAAATGAACATCAAATCAAGTAAAATTTAAAATAAAATTATCTTTATAATAGTTATCGCTAAAATTTATACTTAATTTTCCGAGATGTGTTTTTTAAATTTAAATCAGGACCTGAAAAGTTGCTGTTATTTGAAACAGTTCCAGAAAAGGGTGTTTAAATGATTTGAAAAACTTGTACTCATAATAGCTTCTCAATTATTAACATAAAAATTAAATATTCTCAATAATCTGGGTTACTAATATTAAATTATTTGAAAGGGGTGTATAATGGTTTGAACGAATCCGAGTAATTAACTATTTCCTATTAACTGAGAAGAAGTTTTGGTTTCCACTAACCGCAATGCCTTCCACCCCGAACCCGTCGACCAAGTTAATTTTTATCTGGAGGGTTGGTTTGCTCAGCTCCCGTTTCGAGGGTTTTAACAGCCAGCGGTTTACTTAAATTGGCGGAAACCTAATAAAAATATTTCCCTCCAATTCTCTCCGCTCCTTTCTTAATTGCGTAGTAATAAGCGAAAAATAATTTCAGTTTCGTTTTAACTCAAAATATAAAAAAACAATTTATAATTAATTTGATAAAGGCTAGTAAATCACAAACTATAGCATCTTTTGAATAAACCTGGATACGTAGTTAACCCTTAAAATAAAAGCTAACAAAAAATGTCAATAACAATTTGTTACTAATTAAATAAAGGCCACTAAAGCACAAACAGTCTTAATCATGTACCTAGATAAAGTAATGCATCCAAATAAATAGATACTTAAGTAGATATAAATAGCTTGAATATTTAATTATATTAAGATAAAGTTAACTAGGGAGTAGGGATTTACCAAGATTAACTTGTAAACTTTTAACTAAAAAACAAACTGGGAGAGGGGGGAGGGAG
>NW_027108957.1:31243-50841 GCF_000696795.3 Halyomorpha halys
AGAGAGAGAGAGAGAGAGAGAGAGAGAGAGAGAGAGAGAGAGAGAGAGAGAGAGAGAGAGAGAGAGCAAAATATCGTGGAGACCGGTTGGCTGTGGTGGAAAGGGCCGAGGTTGTTGTAGCCACAATAATAAATAAATAAAACCAGGAAGGGATACGCCTGGGAATTCCAAAAATGGTTAACTATAAGTCTTGTCTCAAGACTTATGTATCTTATATTAGAACCACATTCTACCAAAAGAATTCCCACAAATGTAAAACGCCCGTTGCTTCGATATGAATTTGAGTCTTGAAAAATATCTAAGACAACTAAAAAAGAGGTTCTAAGGCGCAAAGTTCTCCGCCAAACTTTAAGAGGTAAAACAATTAGGGAAAAATTAAAGAGACGCACTTACCAGGGGCTAAATAATGACTTAAGAGAGCCTGATGTTATTAGAACAATTAAGCTAAGACGTTTAACATAAGCAGGAGTTATTGTCAGAATAGCCGATGGAAAAATTCCAATAATGTTGCTAACATATTCAATTTATGAAACAAGGAAAAGAGGAAGGTTCAAAGCTGAGGCAATCAAATGGTGTGGTGGGTGAAGCTAACCTATGAACCATCAAATGGATGGCGATTGGAATTGGCCAAAATCGGCAACCGTGTTGTCAAGTCATAAAATAAAAATAATGATATTATTTCTTATACTTCTTAACTGATATAAAACTAATAGTCGTCCCCATAAACCAACCATGTTCTATCAAACATGATTCAATACCAAATTATTGTCTGTTAAGTATCAACCCATATCTGCAAGAAAAAATCAACCCTCCACACGTAGTAAGTAGATACCACTTATGAACCGACAAAGAAAAACCTAAACCACGAAAATCTCAGAATTAAAAAATGTTTGAGGGAGTACATTTCCATGAAACAGAATCATTTAACACGCTGTTAGATAAATTTATCAGTAAATACATAGTTTTGCTTGAATATATTTTAATTTAACATTAAATAAAACATAATTTAACTTTTTTAATTTTGTGCGATATGAAAAATATATTTGCCAGAATTAGCATTAATTACGTAATTTCCTATAAACTTACCATTATTCTAAATAATTAAATCTCCTATCTGTCGGTGGGTTATCAGCCTGTGTTCGTAACCTATTTAGTTCATAATTAAGGCGCGCATTTATTCTCATTTCGCGTTCTTTTCAGTGGGTTCATACTTAATCCAGTTACTCATCTCTTTTCGTTCGAAAGAGTTCCCCTTTTGAGTTCAGTAACCCGCATCCTAATTTGAGTGGCAAAATGGCACTGGCTGTAAAAAGGCACATTTGTAAAAAAAAATTTTAATTTCACTCTTAACAGTTCTTTGATGATTGGTCACATTCCCACAGTTTGATCAAAGGTTGTGGATTTAGATGTTATAATGATTTACAAGTTTAAATTACCAATGTCAAACATTGATTACAAACAGCCTATTATATTTTAAATCTCATTGTATTTGTTCGCAAACGGTAATTTAACTATTTTTTCTGAAATTAGTCTCCGAGTCGTATGAAACTAATCGATATTAATTTCAAATCAAGTAACAACATATCAAACCGTTGATGGTAAGAATATTCTACTTGTATTCGATGATACCTAATTCATCAGTGGTACCATTAGATTCCATTTACCAAATTAAGTAAGTTTAAGAAGGTGTTTCGAGTGATGGGAATTAAGATACTAACAACATAGGTTATAAGTGAAATTAAATTTTTTTGTTGGCGTATTTTTATCCAGAATTAAAGACTTTGTACAGTACTAAAAGCCGAAGGGATGGAGGTAGCATTTTATATCCGCTTAATAGCCCCAACAACAGAGGCAAGACGAATGGTTCATCAAGAGAGACAAGTTAGGAATGGTCCAACAGACAGTGACACGTCCAATCAGAAACTTGAATCTGCTACAGATATTGTACTAACCCGTCTTTGGATAGGCCATACTCGACTCGCCCACAGTCATCTCATGAAAAAAGAAAATGCATCGATGTGTCGCTACTGCAGAAAAGATGTCACCGTTAGGCACATTCTTACTGAATATATTGCTCACGAATCACACCGATTCTCTTCAGACTTCAGATCTTCAGATGTTGAGAGAAGATCCCACAACAATAACAAAACTTTTTCACTTTTTAAAAATAATTAATATCTATGATCACACATATTCTAACTCTAATTCCAGCATTTATAAGCGGATGCATATTTAATATAGTAATTTACTCACTACGTCAATTCTAATTGTAACTATGTAAAATGTAAATTGTAATTACAAATATGTAATTATATTGTAAATTTGGAATTGTGACAAAAAAAATTGTATATTCAGTTGGTTTTACAGAAGTAACTATGGTTTAGGTGTTATAACTATTTAAGACTTTCCTTTCGTTATTTTTTAAGAAATATAACCTTAGAAATGCTGCAAGTATCCATGATTCAAAACAACATAAACCTTACACTTTAATTTAAAATAAACAGAGGACTGGAGACGATTAAGCGAATCCAGGTCAAGTAGCAACATAGTAGTGATTAGTTATTTAGAGATCACTAGGAATGAAGATGAGCTGGAAATGTAGAGGATCAAAAAGCCCCGAGAGTAAGGAAATCGAATGAGGCTAGAGTGCGGAGTGGGACTGGGACAGACAGTGTACACTCTTATCTCTAACCAGGGAGGGCAGCATAATTGAGAAACTGCTCTCAGACCCCCCTAATTGCTTCCCTCCGCTGGTCCAAGCCCCCCCCCCTTCCTATTCCACTCTTTTAATCCCTGGGTTAACTAACCGCTTCCTAGGTTTTGCAAGTTAAATTTCATTATTCACAACTGTAGTTTAAGATGAACTTCTCTTGTACAGCATAATCATCAGAAGGAATAGAAGAATGAAGAATTGAAGATTATTAAGGAAACACCGGAACCTGTTTAATTTAAGGATGCAAGCGTCTAGTTATGTATTATCGTGACTTGAATAAATAACAACAAAATAGTATTAGGTAGGATAAGGGAACAAAATTTAAATGGCTATGGAATAACTAGAACTAAAATAGGATAATTTCAAAATAAAAAAAATTCAATACAGCAAAACTTCTCTTAAAGGAAACCCCTCTATAACATCTTCTTTCTTAATGGATAATTTAACTTGGCTTAAATGTTTAAAATTTAATGCATCTGAACCCCTCTATTACGGAACTTCATAATTCTGAACGCGAACACCGATTTCATTGTCCATTTGCTATTCCTCTACGGACAAAAGTCATAAAACATAAATAAAAATTATTTATTTCGGTAAAAACTTATATATGATTACCATGTATTTTGCTAGAAATAAAAAAGAGATTCATCACTCAAAGTTAATTCTTTAGTCAAATTACTGAGGATATGTAAGTATTTTACAAATTAAATCTCGTTTTAAAAAAGGTTTAACGTGAAAACGTTTGTTTTCATCATCTCTCCAAAAAAATAAAAAATAAACCTTAAATTTCTTTAAATTTAACATTTCAAAAAATAAACTTTGAGCATAAATGACTCCGTTTCTATTTAAACATTTTTTTCTCATTAATTGTGAAAACTGTTCATAAGGAAACAACTGATCAGCCTCAAATTATTATTTTATTAAAACCTTATTAATGCAATTTAATTGAAGATATAAAATAATCTATTTATGGTTATTGCCTTCAAACCCAAAAAATATATAATTTTATTTTATCACCAGAAAGTGGAAAAACCATTTGTTTCAACAGTACAAAAAATTTAAATTAGGTCCAAGTATGCAGGAGTTAGTATTAAAGCTCGCAGGTCGATTTAGGAAAATATGCAAACAACTTCACTTCCTCAGGTAATTAAGGAATATTTCAATTTTCTGAAAATGAAGTTAGTTTTATAATTTAAAATTTATAAACTTACTTTGTTTAATAACGGTTTTAAACTTATAACAATTTTAGTGTTAATTTTATTACCAATATTTTTTTTTAATTTACTGCTCTTTTGTTTAATTAATTAAAAGCTATTGACTACCTATTTACTTATTCTAAATGATGGGATATTTATTTGAAAGGAATACGGGATAATGATTTGTAAGTAAGATACAATCAGGATGCTTGTAAGGTATCTAAGAAATTTTAATTAATTTTTCAAAAAATAAATATTTTGCACATTTTTGTAGATCAACTTGAAACCGTTATTACTGGTGCTTATAAGGACTAACGAAAAAACTTTTTTCGTACTGTACGAAAAACTATCAATACTGTATTCCATGACTAATAATGAGAGTGAAAAATTATGAAAACCCTGCTTTTAAAAAATATTATACTTTCTTCCGTAACTCGTAAGACCCACTTGAAACATTTATTGGATGTAAAAATAAACAAAAAATATTTAACGTAGGTGATCTCAAACAGTGGCCATCTTTTGTGAGTAGCGGGAGCAGGACATTTATTTTTAGTAAAATCAACAAATCAGAACTACTTTTAGTTAACCAAATGATACTAAATTAATTCCAGTGAACCTTTTTCTTTTTTAGTGTTAGCTAAAGGTAAAGAAAGAAATACATTCTTCTCTATGAAGCTAGATGTAGAATATTTCATTAATTTTGCCAAAAAAAAAAAAAAAAAAAAAAAGGAGTTGAACATTGTATATTTGCTTTTATACATTTACCTCTGCATTTACAAAAATAGATCTAGTAAATTTAATGTTAGATTATACTAGCATGATATAAGCATGTCGAGGAACCACTCATTGGCAGCACTCCAATAACAGGGGTATTTCATGATCTTTAGTTTAAAATGCTAAAGCGTGATAAATGGAAAAACTTATGTTAAATGGAGAAATGTTTACCATGTTAAAACGATATAACATGTAACATGGTTGAGATTCTATTACTAGGTATGTTAAATGGAGAATGGCGTTATGCAACAGACCATCTTTGTTGTCGTATTAGGACACTTGCTTGAAGTTTGTGTTTTGATTGTGTTAGTATTGTTTTGTATATTTTCATAACTAATAAATAATAATAATGTAATGACAGTTGTCAATTAGCTCATCTTGACTCTCTTCTTCATAAGTTAGGACATCAACAAGACACAGAGTAGCCAAACCTTTACACAACTTCCACTTTTCTCTCAATTTATGCATGTTTTAATCAATTATTTTAATGAAAAATTAGAAATAAACAATAATAGAAGTTGCTCAAAAAATCCACTAGGAGCTCTTATGCATTTAACATGACTTTAAATAGGGCTGCTTACAATCTTATACACATAACATGGTAAAACATTTTACATTTAACACATCATGAATACCCCGAACATATCTAAATTAAAAGGACTCGAGGTCATCTTCTTTTCAGGTGGCTTGGGGGACTTTCAGAAATTAAAGAGGAAGAAACTGGTGGGTTTGAGTGGTTAAGATTATAATTTGGAAGTACTGAAAGTTTGGGTACAGTTTGGACTAGATCGGTTACATATGGAAGGTCTTCCACATTGTACGTTAAAATGTATTACAAGTAGTTGGAAAAACCCCATTTTATGTTTTCTGAACTATATTTGAAAGTTGGGTTTTCATATATAGAAATACCATCATATATAGATGGTAAAAGTAAAATTTTATAAGAAAAAAAAACGTTATTTTAAAAACTATTATACATTTTTTATTACGTATTGGACACATGGGAAGGAATAACAGAGCACTTGTCCACTTTTTTGGAAGTAGACGAAAACGAAAATTGGTTAAAATCCTAAAAGCCCTGATTGTACACTCTTGTGAGTCATTTTTTTACCCATAAGCCCAGGTTTAAAAATTTCGAAAACCTTTTTTTTGCATACTGAATAACCTCTGATTTGATTAGTTAGCATTATTGGCATGAATATTTCTTCCCCCCCCCCCCTCCTTTTTCCCTTTTTCTTAATTTTTTTCTTTAGTGCTGCCTGCTCGCATGCTTTAAAAAAAAAAGTTTTTAAAGTCCAGCTCCCTAGGTCTTTATAATTACAGGCTTTTGGCCTAACAATAAAACTTGAGTAAGATAACAAAGGACAATTTATACTTAAATGTAAAATTTTACAAATTTAGATTTATATGTAAAAAAAATATATAAATAAACCAGATGAGGAAATTTGTTTTTTCGTATTTTGTTAGTATACTGAATTATTAAAAAATGTACAGTCCTCTATTATTCCATTTAATTAGAACTTTTAGGCTAAATTTCCCTTTCATTGAATCCCAAACATTTCAGTCCCACTGGTTTGAAGAATGGTGTCTAAATTGGAAGATTAAAATAAATGCCAATAAATTCCATTAAATCATATTAACCCTTCGTCGTAAACCCATGACTTCCTACTCCACAGTATTCTCTAATAATACCCCACTTATTCCTGTCGAACACATTCGTTATCTACGACTACATGACTTGGAATCCTCATACAAAACTGAAAATGCTCAACATTTACAAGACAAACGGTCTAAACTTCCAACTAATTACAAAAGACTCATTTATATGTCTATAATAAGGCCTATCTGGACTTACAGAGTTGTCTTCGTAAAATCGTTAATGCTCCTTTCTTTGTCATAAATCAATTCGTCTATCAGAACCTCAATGTTCCATATGTAGATTTGGCCAGAACCAGATAGACTTTCTGATAAAGATAAACTTTCTAAGCACCCAAACTCAATTTTTTCTGGGGTGTCTTCTCATTACCTTATAATCCTTCTAGACATCTGAAAAGTAGATGGCCTAGAGATCACCTCTAGAAATGATAATGGAGTCCTATCAATGGGTAGATTCTCCATATGTCTGTATTATATTATTGTATAACTACCATCAAATTTACTTGTGTATATTTTTTTTAAAAAAAAAGAGATAAATTTTAAACTTAAATATTATTTTTTTTTAGTCTGAACATCTCGGAAATAATTATTATTTACATCAGGATTCCTTTTAGTAAACCAAGTGATATAACATTATTTCAGTGAACTATTTCCTTCTTCAATGTTTGCCGATGGTAAAGTTATTCTTCTTCTGGAAGGTAGAAGATACTAAACGACTTTGGAACTCATAAATAACGAATCCTGAATCATTGGACGTTCGCACTCCCATAAATAGTAGATTACGAAATGGGATTATGAAATAAATACAATAGGACAACATTTATCTTTGGGTTGAAGGTTGGTATTGATGGGTTTATAGCAATATGGGTTAGCTTCCCTCCCCCCCCCCAAGCTCCAAGGCGCCACCCTCCTCCATTTCCGGCCAAATCCAAACCCCCATCTCCTTCCCCAATCGTACATTAAACCTGGAAATTGTTATATCTCATGCCTTCCACTCCCCTTCCTCTCTCATCGTATAATCGTTCATCTTTCCAACACACATCCGAGACGCTCGGGATTTTCGTGTATTTTCTAACTTGCCTAGAAACATAATTTAGGCATCACTACATTAAATATTAATTAAAATATTTAGGAATCACATTAGACAGTGAACTGTTATTCAACTAGCAATAATAGGTGAAGAAACTAATACATAAATGTTCCCATAATTTGATAATAATATGCACTATTACAAAATACTTAATCAGGAAGTACTGTTTTTACAACAACGGTTATACAAGGAGGGATTTTTTGTTTTAAAGATCACGCTCTACCACCAGATTTTTTCCCACTCAAGGATACCCACTTTATAAAACAGTGGATTCCAGGAGGGCTCTAGAATCCAAAGGGTTAACTTACGCCCACAATAACAGATAAATAATCATTTGCCACAGGCGGATTCGAACTCGGGTCTTTTGAGGAAGATATAAGAAGGTAATTTTTTCATGATCACGCTCGATCACTAGATTTCTCCCCAATTAAGGGTACTCAGTTTATGAGACTGATTGAGCCTACAGGATTGATTCACGGCTACGGTTACACAATAATTAATTATATCTCACAACCGGATTCGAACCATCGCCTTACCATTGTGCCACCACGCTTCCTCCCATATTTTAATAAAAATAAAAATTGATAACAACAAATAAATTGATGCTATAAAAATCAGTAATAAACTAATACTTATCATACTAAACATATATCAGTCCCATATGGAACTTCATTAATTTAACCAACTGAAAAAAATAAATTCAAGTATTCAAAAACAAATCATGCATTTAGAATTAAATAACAGTTTTCACAGCTGACATTCCAACCCATCCTAAACCACGTATGCCAATGACACATTTCTATTGTCAGTGAACAATGATTCTTACATTGTATCCCAAACCCTCCAATCCGACATCACCACCCTTGAAGAATGGTGCCAAAACTGGAGGATTAAAATAAATTCCAATAAATCCCACCAAATCACATTTAACCTTCGACGTAAACCCATGACCTCTTCCCCTACAATATCCTTTAATAATACCCCACTTATTCCTGTCGAACAGATCCGTTACTTAGGACTACATCTCGACAAACGACTGACATGGAATCCTCATACAAGACTAAAAAGACAAGAAACTGCTCGTAGATTCCGACTATTGCAACATTTACTAGACAAACGGTCTAAATTGCCAATCTATTACAAAAGACTGATCTACATGACTATTATAAGGCCTATCTGGACATACGGAGTTGAGCTTTGGGGCTCCACTAAACCATCAAATTCCTCCAGAATCGAATCCTTACAGTCCAAAATCCTTCGTAAAATCCTTAATGCTCCTTACTTTGTCAAAAATCAAGTCATCCATCAGGACCTCAATATTCCATATGTTGCCGATTTGGCCAGAACCAGATACCGTTCCTTCCATAATAAACTTCTCAACCACCCAAATCCACTTGTTTCTAACCTGGCTTCTCCTTCATTACCTAATAATCCTCCTAGGCGTCTGAAAAGAAGATGGCCTCGATATCTTCTCTAGAAATGTTATTGGAGTTCTATCAGTGGGTAGATTCTCCACATGTTTTTATCATGTCACTATGTCACCTACAGCAAATTTACTTGTTGTATATATGTGTATACAGTTGTAAATATCAATAAATTAATTATTAAAAAAAAAAAAAGAATTAAATACACCGTACAAGAATATATATACAAATCGACTCATAATTTCTGTAAATTTCGTCCAACGGTAGATAAGAACATAAACAAAACAAAACAAGACTACAGAAATGACACAATCTAATATAAATATGTCTTTTAAGACACGGTATGTTATATCATGAATCCTTAAACATATTAGTGGAATATTAGTGAAGTTGTCTATTAAAAAAAAAAAAAAAAAATCAAAACTAGTAGTCTGGTGCATTCCACTAAGAGCTAAGTCTTGGCAATCATATTCGGTCCCCTAAAACAATTCACTTACGATATAATATACACCACAGACAGTCAATGTAGACACCAAGTTCAATTTTCATACAATTATCGTGTAGGAGAAATGAACAAATTCATCAACGAAACCAGTAAGCTAGAGAGTAACAGAGGTAGGTTACCAGACTAGATTTGCTGCACTGTCACAAGGAGCGCTCAATTATTTAAGAAGATAATGAAATATTATTTCAGTATTTTAAGTTCAAATTGTTTGAAAGCACTCACGATATATTACTGCGTAACTTGAGACATCGAACTTAAACTCGGTCGTGAAATCGCTCGAAAAATGGCCCAAAGTAATAATAATAATGAAGGCCAAACGAACCCGAAGATTCGATCCCGATACCACTAATTTCTCTCTACATACATCCTTCCAGTGATGCCCCTCTAAATCCAATTCAACTAAATCAGTTTTATCGTAATCCTCTCATGTACGTTTCGGTCTACCCCCTCGGTTCAGTGGTTATTAACATTTTAGTGATCCGCTCGTTACTAACCTATACAACCTTACAGGTCCATCTTATAGGCTGCAATACTACAACTTAAATAATATTTACCGGGTATAGGTCTCTTAATTCAGTGTTGTTTAGTCTTGTAAATTCTCCTCTGAGTCTGATAGAGTCTGGCACCCGGGACTGCTTTACAAACTCCGTAAATTCCTATCTCCTACATATTTTCTCATTATTCGTTCCTTTCTTACTGACAGATTATTTAAAGTAATCCACAATGGTTCCTATTCATCCCTCTTCTTTCAGTCTGCTGGTGTTCCTCAGGGTAATATCCTCGGTCCCATCCTCTACACAATCTATACAGCAGACATCCCAACCGATCCTAACACTATCCTCACCACGTATGCCGATGACACATGTGTGCTCGCTGTTAAAAATAACCCTTTTATTGCATCCCAAACTCTTCTATCCCAGATCACAGCCGTTAAAGAATGGTGTAATTGGAGGATTAAAATAAATTCCAACAAATCCCATAAATTACCTTTACCCTACGTCTTAAACCTACTGACTGTCCTACAGTATACTTCAATAATGTTGCCCTTACCCCTGTTGAACAGATCCGCTACCTTAGGCTACATCTGGACAAACGACTAACCTAGAATCCTCATACAAGACTGAAAAGACAGGAAACTGCACGTCGATTTCGACTATTACAGCACTTACTAGACAAACGGTCCAAACTTCCAATTCATTACAAAAAAGACTGATTTATATGACAATTATAAGGCCTATATGGACATATGGCGTTGAGCTCTGGGGCTTCACTTAACCTTCGAATTCCTCTCTTATCCAATCCTTACAAACCAAAATCCTTCGTAAAATCCTAAATGCTCCCTACTTTCTTACAAATAAAATCACCCACAAAGACCTTAATGTTCCCTTTGTAATCGATCTAGCCCGAACCAGATATCAATCCTTCCATTACAAACTCCCTAAACACTCAAACCCATTAGTTTCTAATCTTGCTTCTTCTTTTATTCCGGACAATCCTTCGAGGCATCTGAAAAGAAGATGGCCTCGAGACCTTATATTGTAAAAATGTTTTTATAGTGCTACCATTGGGTAGTTTCTCTACATGCTTGTACCATACCATTATGATTTCCTCAAATTTACTTGATGTATTTATGTACAGTTGTAAATATCAATAAATAATTTTTTTTTAAAAATTCTCCAGTTAACTCATCCGTTTTTGGTCCGACTATTTTACGTAATACTTTATTTTCGAAAACCTTAAGACTCTGTTCATCCCTTAGTGTAAAAGGCCACGTCTCACATCCATAAACAATGGATAGTTTTGTAAATTCTAATTTTTGAGTTTTTCGATAAAAGGCGCAATCTAAGCAGTTCCGACATTAAAAAATAACAAGCATTTCCCGCCTTCAACCTAGCTTTAATTTCCTCATCAGTTACCGTAGAACCTAAATACTGAAACCTATCTATTCCTTCTATATCTATATCACCGAAATTGCTTGCATTTCTACTGCTAACCATGTATTTTGTTTTATCCGTATTTATTTCAAGACCTAGTTCCTTACTGGAGTTTATTAAGGCGGTTGTATTTAGTTCGGAAAGTAATAGATGGACAAATTTAATTTCAGTATTATATTAAAAAATCACGAGATCATATTCTTCAAACATGGAAATCAGTTAAGCTGTTTTCCTAAAAATTCTTACAAATCTACTAATGATCATATGACACATCTAAACATAAAAACATCCATTTGACAATCCTGTAGAAAAGTAATAACTAAACATATATTGCTGCAAAATTGGTCAATAACGACCTATTGTTAACAATAACAGAAATCAACATTATATAACAAGAGTAAACATCACTCTCACTGCATAAACAATCAAATAATCAAGCATATAGTCAACAATTTCAGCCTACAATATGGACTTGAAATTCCGCCGAAGGGGTTTGCTTAAGCTTTTAGAACAAGAGTTTAGGGGCCTCAGATGGCTTAGTCCTTTGCCTCGGAAAACCCCTCATTTATTATAAAAACAAAACAGGCCGATAGGGAAAAAAGTGAATGAAAAAGAGCGAAATGTGCCATTAAACTAACGAAACGCTTATTATTCTTATTCTACTTAAATTCATTAAAGGAAATTTTAATTTATTAACTATTCGCTAATCATTACTTTATTATTTCTTCATTTTACTTAAGTAAAAAAAAATTAATAAATTTAAAAAAACCAATCATAACTAATCATTTAGAGTACCTAGTTTTCTTTTAATTGATCTAGTTTTATTTCTCCTTTATTTTTACTTATAAATGAATTTAAATACTAACAAATTTAAGCAATTACTCTTCCAAAATATAACTTAATTTTCTTTTAACTTACATCTACATATTTTCTATAACTGATCTAGTTTTTACTATTCCCTCATTTTAAATTAAATATGAATTTATATATTAATAAATTTAAGAAACTACTCCTCCAAAAGATAACAGAATTTTCTTATAACTTATGATCTAGTTTTTATTAATAACCAATTTTTAATTAAACATGAATTTAAATAATCTTAAATTTAAAAAAACACACTACCAAATGATAACCAAGTTTTCTTTAAACTGATCTATTTTCTATTATTCTTCATTTTACTTTCTTTTTTTATTTATTTATTGCTACTTACAACGGTATTTACATAAAAACACATTAAGTAAATATAATGTAAGATTAATATGGAGTGATACAGGCATGTAGAGAAACTTCATATTTGTAGCACTCTAATTATTTCTACACAAAAAGGTCTCAAGGCATCTTATTTTCAGGCACCTCGAAGGATTTTCAGGCATAGAAGAAGCAAGGTTAGAAACTAGAGTTTTGATGGTTAGGGAGTTTATAATGGAAGGATTGATATGTGGTTTAGGCAGGATCCTTAAGGTATTTATGGATGATTTTAGATGTGACAAAGTATCATTTTACTTAAATGAAATATTTAAATATGAATGAATTTAAGCAACTACTCTTCCAAATAAACTATTTTTCTTTTAACTGATCTATTTTTTTTAATATGATTTTAAATAATAAATTTAATTAACAAATCTTTCAATCTATAATAAATTATTTTATTGATTTTTTAATTCAATTATGATATATTTTTTATTATTTCTAAATTCATGATGTTTCCATTCATTGACTGATTCGTACTGTCAACGATTCCATGCTAATAAATGATAAACTACATTTATCGGGGGAACAAATGCAATTTTTTGACTGGTTTCCCTCAGAAAAGAAGAATCGATAAATCGAATCTGCGGGAAATTATTCATTGTGAAAAATTGGCTTCATATGAAATGGCCTCGCTCGCCTTTGAAAAAGCAAATATGCAACGGTTGAATAAACACTGGAAGCGAGGGCGGACACAATGAAGTCGGCTTTGGAAAATGTGATTTTAGTAATTCCACTTGCCCTAAAAGCCCATGGGAACAGTATTGTCCCCTCCTATCTGCAACCTATCTCCCATACCCGCCCTATTTCATCAAAACTTTGAATTTCCCACAAAACGGTACGGAAAATGTTGTCAATTTGTCCATCTACATTAACTCATTCTTAGTAATTTTATAATTGCAATATTTTAATCGCTCTCAATAAGCAATCATGTAAAAAATGTCAATAACATGTAAAAATCACCGATTTGTAACAATAGGAACCAATTTCATATTTAGAAGTTTATATTATTTATTAACGTTGTAAGTTAAAGATTAAAGTTTTACCTGCAATTAAGGATTACAATACCGGGACACCAAATCGGTATCTTGAGCCATTAGTAAAATTTTATAATGCCGGTATTCACATTTTTTTTAAAATAATTTATTTAATGTTATTTACAACTGTATACATGTTTATATACATCAAGTACATTTTCTGTAAGCGATATAATAATATGATACAAACATGTGGAGAATCTACCCATTGATAGAACTCAAAAAACATTTCTAGAGGAGATCTCGAGGTCATCTTCTTTTCAGACGCCTAGGAGGATTATTAGATAATGAAGGAGTAGCCGAATTAGAAACGAGTTGGGTTGGGTGGTTGGGAAGTTTATCATGGAAGGATTGGTATCTGGTTCTGGCCAAACCGGCAACATATGGGACGAAGTCCGGATGATTTGATTTGTGACAAAGTAAAGAGCATTAAGGATTTTACTAAAGATTCTAGACTGTAAGGATTGGATTCGGAAGAAATTCTGTGGTTTAGTGGAGCCCCATAGCTAAACTCCGTTTGTCCAGATAGGCTTTACAACAGTCATGTAGATCAGTCTTTTGTAATGGATTGGAAGTTTGGACCGGTTGTCTAGTTAATGTTGTAATAGTCGGAATCGACGAGCAGTTTCCTGTCTTTTCAATTTTGTATGAGGATTCCATGTCAGTCGTTTGTCCAGATGTAGTCATAAGCAACGAATCTCTACAACAGGAATAAGTGGGGTTCTGGCCAAATCGACAACAAATGGATGATTTGATTTGCGTCAGAGTAAGGAGCATTAAGGATTGGATTCGGGAGGAATTCGATGGTTTATTCACAAGTTTAAATACCTTTTTTTTTTTTGTTTTGTTTTTTGGTATTTACTAGACATTTTTTAAATTGTCTCCACTATATGTCAAGAGGTCGCCAACATAGTAAAATAATATACGTTTTTGTTTTTATGTCTCCCTAACGGGCGAAATTAATCAAACTGTGAATACAAAGTTGCATCTAGGGAGTTGATAAAATATGTGAATCATCCAAGAAGGCGGGCCAAAACTGTAAGTACAAGAGCCCAGGAGGAGAAAAAAGGCAATTATTTCACACCAATTTTTGATTACTTTAATGAAAACTATGTATAATTACTAGTATAGGTAGGGGGAATAAAAAATGGCGGCTTTTTTAAAACGTTAAAAATAATTAATTTGTTATTCGGAGCTCTATATCTTTATAACTACCAACAAAACTAGAAAATGTAAGAGAACATCATTTAACGAAGAGTAAATTTGGTAAAATCTGATAAATAGAGCTATTTACTTTCAATAGGTCTCGAGATATAACTTTTTATAAAATTTAATTAACATGTTGTACAGAATGTACTGAAAGATAAGTAGTTAGTGAATTAATCTTGAGAAATCTATATATCAAAAACTATTCAAGTACACTTGTCTATTAGCACTCAAATTAAAGCTAGTTCAATGGACTTTAAAGTAGTTTATTAAGTTTATCTTCGTAGGAATGAATTACATTTGTTGGGACAAATTTTTAGATGCTAAATTTATAATCATATGCGAATATTATAAAAACTATTACCCCCAACAACTACTACGTGTCATAAACTACTTTAGAGTAAGTTAAATTTCCTTTATTTTGAGTGCTAGCATTTTTTCAAAAATCAAACATTCAATCCGAATAACTAGAAATTGAAATTCTTTGAATTTTTCTGTCAAATATCATATTACTGCTACTCCTACAAAGATAAACGTAATAAACTATTTTATAGTAAATTTAAATAGCTTTAGTTTGAGTATTAGCAGATATACGTCGAATGATCCTGAAATAAAGTTTTTAATAAATCGAACTTATAGTCCGAACAACTATAAATCAATTTATTTTATCAAATATCATCAAAACTACTATCCAAAGGTCATACACTACTTTATTGTACATTAACCTAGCTTTAATTTGATTACTAATAGACATCTACACGTCAAATAGTTTCTGAGATATAGATTTATAAAAATAAATTTACTAACTACTAATCTTTCAGTATATTTTTATGAACTGTTGCTTTTTAAAAAGCTATGTCTCGAGAACCACAGGACGTAAATAGCTCTATTAGGACTCATCTTATAGAAAATTTACTCCGCTTTAAATAATACTCCTTTGGTTTTCTAGTTTTGTAGGTAATTTTTAAGATATAGAGCTTCGAATGAAAAATTAATTGGTTTTAACGTTTTGAAACAGCTACCATTTTTTATTCCTGTCTATACTTGGCAGACTCGTCAATTTTGACTTGTAATAATACATAGTTTTTACTAGTGTAATCAAAAATTGGGGTGAAATAATTGCCTTTTTTTCTTCCCGGCTCTTGTACTATGTCCTGTTATAGCTCAGAGTGATACTGCACTATTTGAGAAATTATATATTACCTAGAAAAATAACACAGAAGAAAGCCATACCGAAATAGAAAATATCTTATGGTGGTTACTTAATTATAATGATTTTAAAGATGAAAATGAAAAAGAAGAAAAGAGATTAACCAATTAAAATTTAATCAAGTTAATAATAAATACATTCAGAAGAATTTGGTACAGTTATCGAAGATGATGCCACTTTGTCGAAAGTGAAAAGGAATTTTCTCTTACAAAAATTAGAATTAGCAATAACTAAAAAAAAATTCAACAAACCAAAATACAATACATGACTTTGTTATATCCAAAACCATCCAACGAGAAATCTAGATTTATTTGAAGACGAGGGATTTAGACGTAAATATTTTGAAAAAAAAAATATCGCGCACTGCTAACAGTAATACCAACTAGCGTGGATGCTGAAAGAGGATTTTCGACAGTTGGTAATATTTGCACGAAATTGCGTTCCAGGCTTAATGACAATAAAATTGATGTATTATGTTTTTTAATATTAAAAAAAAAATTAAAATTAAAATCTGAACCACTAAAACCCATGAAAGGTCAAGGGTTCAGTACTTTGTAAGGAAGTTGTTACTAGGCCAAAGGCTGTGCAAGGAGGTGTTAATATTACACTTCAAAAATGTGTTATAGTACCACACACTTAATAGTGATAATAACACTTTTTTGTGATTTAAACACATAAGATGTTCCTTGTTCCTTTACTTTTGTTTGATTTATAAATTAGTTATAAAAAAAAAAAAAATAATAAAGTTATAATTTATAAGTTACAAATACTTTTTTGGGGCTATTTACTCTTTCTAATTAAACGAAGAAACACCTGTGTTTTTACATACCGATATTGTTGTATTAAGCTCTAAAAAATATCGAATAGAAATTTTGGTCTTGTATTGCGATCCCCACATGCAATAACAAACTGTGTTTATAGAAGCCGTAACTATTTTTTTTTTTTTCAAAACGTACCGCTGCTTCAGAAGAATATTGTATGATACACATGATATTGTAAACTTAACTTTATAGTGTTGGCGAGCTCAAAAATTGATTAACTAGATGTTGTAAATCGACATATTTGCACTCCAAAATTCTTGACTTGATAAATTGTTAAGTACAATTATGTCGACCCACAAACATCAAGTACATTTTTAAGTCCACCAACGAAATTTAGTCAGCTTCACAAAGTTTACATTTGCGTCATTATTCATCCGGTCCAGCTATGTTTATCTTCGTTCCTGAAATCGATCAGTTTGTATTTCAAATTAATTTCTTTAAGGATGACGACAGAGAATAAATCCTGTATGGATGGTTTCATAATTAAACCTTAGTTGGTTTACTGTGGTAAGTGACGTCAGGTAAGTAATTAAACCAGGAATAATGTCAGGGTGCTGTAGATTTTCACAAAGGGTAAAGTTAGTAGCTTGGAATTTAGATTTATTAATCTTACCATTCCATTCTTAGCATTCCAAACCTTTATCCATTTAAATTTATTGAAACAATAATTTACATTCCTTAAATTTGCTGACATACAACTTCAAAATCAAAACTATGTATTGATTTACACTATAAACTAAAGTTAACTAATTCATCTAAGTTTTAAGTTCATTTCCATAAAATATAAATATGTAGTATTGAGAGAGAATTTAAATTAATCATCGGAAAAAATAAGGAAAAGTAGAGATGAATGGTAACACAGAAAATAAAAACATAAAAGAAAATTTTCAAAAGAAAATTAAAGTTCTATGACAGATATAACTTCCTTCAGCTTGAATGGATGTTTCAAACCTTTTAGGCCATACTTCTAAGATAAGGTTCGCTGTATCTTGTGATGTTTCCGTCCCCACTTCCCCCCCCCCCTGTAAACCTCTTCTTAACTTTAATTTATCAGGCGGATGAATAATACACACTTAAAAGGTTAGGCTGAAATTATCTTATTTCTTGGTATTCAAATGTTTACAGAAAATATAAGAACTTTACTGCGTTAATAAATCATGTAATTATTTTATACGTGCCCCGTTAATATTTAAGGAGGATATATTAGAACTCAAATGTATTAAAAAATTAAGTATAGCCAATGGTCCGATGCAGGTGATAAAATGATACTTTTAGCTAAAAATAATTTATAGTTGTTTTTTACACTGTTTTCAGCTATACTGTCACAATAATAATCTTTTTAAATAAATATAGGTTTATGTGATAGTTGATAGTGTTAACTTTATTTAAAATTAAAAGTGTTAATGAAATTATGACAAAATAGGCTTACTGAGCTTACCTGAGAGCTTATTAATAATTAATATGATTCCATATCAATTTATTGTTCTTCTATAGGGTAATTTTTTTTTAAAATATCTTCATTGAAATTTACAACTGTATATTATATAATACATTCAGTAAATTTGATTTTAGTTAAAATGGAATGTTACAGGCGTGTAGAGCAACCCATTGGTAGCACTCCAATAACATTTTACATTAGCAGGTCTCGTGGCCATCTTCTTTTCAAGCGCCTCGGAGGATTGTCAGGAATGGAAAAGGATCCAAGGTTAGAATCTAGGGGTTTGAGTGGTTAGGGAGTATAGGGTAATTTGACTTTTAATGACCTGGACAGAATAGCCTACAAAACGTTTTTAAATAATTGGATGTGAGGTTTAAATTTATATTTAAGGTATGTTTAAAATAATGTTTTTGTTAAAATTGTAACAAATTAATGTATAAGCTGCTAATTGTTAGATTGTCCTTGAGGGAACTAGTCCTTTTTGCCAGCACCTGGAGGCTAATTTGAAGTTGCCACCGATTACTAACCATGGTAGGAGCATCAAGATTCATTCCTCGGGACCGCTAAAAAATAATTATCAAATCCTATTCCTACACTAGAAGGTCTCGAGGCCATCTTCTTTTCAGTCGGCTTAGAAGATTGTGAAGAATAGAAGAAGAAGCAAGGTTAGAAACTAGGTTTTGATGGTAAGGAAGTAAATAATGGAGAGATTGATATCTGGTTCGGGATAGATCGGTTACATTTGGAATATGAAGGTCTTTATGGATCATTTTAGCTGTTACAAATTAAGGACAAATGAGGATTATATGATGTTTTTTTATTGTAAAGATTGGATCCGAGAGGAATTCGATGGTTTAGTAGAGCCCCAAAGCTCAACTTCGTATGTCTAGATAGGTCTTATTATAATCATGTAGGTCAATTGTTTCAGTCGATCTAAACTTCTAACCAGTGTATTAGAAGATTAAGTTAGTCTTCAGAGGATTACACCGTTTGTCTAGATAAACGGTTTATATTGTCGTATATTATATTATATATTATATCCATATAATTATGGATAATAAAATTATGGATGATTTTATTTGTGATCATGTAAGGATCATTAAGGATTTTACGAAATATTTTGGATTACAAGGATTGGATAAAAGAGGAATTGGTTGGTTTAGTAGAACCCCAAGGCTCAACTCCGTATTTCCAGATAGGCCTAATTATAGTCATGTAGGTCAATTGTTTCAGTCGATCTAAACTATACGGTTTATGTTATATTATAATATAAAGTAGTTTATGACGCAATCTTCTTAAGGATATTAGTTTTTGCCTTTGAATATAAATTATGCAATGAAATTTTG
>NW_027108957.1:50891-52440 GCF_000696795.3 Halyomorpha halys
ATATATTATATCCATAAAATGTCTTTATGTATAATATATAAATATTTTTTAGTTATGGTTTCCGGACTACAGATTTTCCAGTTTTGAGGATGTCTTCAGTGGATGGTCAATTCTCAACAACCAGATCAATAACAGTTTCTTTATTGGGTTATCACAAATAGACTTGATCCCGAAAAAAATTTGTAAGCCTATAGAGAAGTTAAGTTGATAAGAAGTGGGCAGTTCCTAAAGGGACCGACCCTAAAGACTAATCCCGAAACAAGCTTAGCCGGAGTTTGCCGAAGCAGGCGGATCAATTTTGAGCGAAGACTAGTTTTAGTTGAAGGGAAGGGATGAAAGCTGTTAGTGCATAGATTACAATCCTCTACAGAATTCAAGGCTCATGGAAGGAATGGCAAATAACTTGCTTTAACTGCCGCATTTGTCTTTCTAAAGACAGGGCAGAGGCGAGCCTCCAGGGGCCCTATTTCTTACGGAGGTAAAATTATTGAACCCGGGGTCGTAGCTTGTCCGTAGAACACGTAGCGGGGAGCTGCCTCTCATACAAAATGTATCAAATGACTTGTAACTTGAGTCGTAAAGACAATGGCACTCGGAACCTCACTTCATTTTCATATCTGAGGTGCGATTCTAAATAGTTAAATCACATAACAAAGCAAACATGTTAAATTATTTATTATGTAAAAGAATATGTAGCAGTATTGTTAATATTTGCATGACTTGATGAAAATCGTGAGAAATATAAATAATGAGATCCTGAATTATTTTTATTTGTTTCAAATGGTACCACGTTAATTAAAAAATGTTAAATGACTCTACATTGAAACGTGGGCGTACTCATCGGGAGCCACCAGCCCCCCCCCCACCTAGAAGTGAAAAACCATTATCAAAGGTTTAGCAATTTTTAAGGAGGTTGAAGTAGATCTTCAATGCAACCTAAATGTTCCTGTAGACAATGGTCCAATACACAACCTAAAAGGAGAAATTTTATATTTTAAATGTTTTTAAGCAAGCCACGGTTTTTACTGAATAGGAAGCAATAACTAAAAAACTATTAAGGTTTGGTAATTTCAAATTTCGGAATGGTAAACTATTCAAACATTCTTTAAGCACAAGATTAATTTTTAATTTTTTGAAACATATGAAGGGGCATTAAGATGCTAAGGAATGCTCAGATTTTTTGTTGTAAAATTATTAATTATTCCCTATTTTTTTATCAACCTCTTACTGAATTACATATTTTTTCACTTTTAGAAAAATTTATTTGAGGTCTATTACCGAATAAGCTAAGATCAGAATAATTTGTAAAAAATAAAATAGAATTTTAATTTTTTTTTAAACATATGAAGGGTCTTTAAGAAGCTAAGTAATGCTCAAGTTTCTTTTTGTAAAATTATAGATCATTTCCGATTGTTTTTCTTTTTATAAGCCTCTTACTGAATTACATATTTTTTCACTTTAAGAAAAATTTGTTTGAGGTCTATTATCGATTAAGCTGAGATTAAAATAATTTGTAAAAAATAAAATATAATTTTTTTTTTTTTTTTTT
>NW_027108957.1:53390-57927 GCF_000696795.3 Halyomorpha halys
TATTTAAATCTCAGCTTGAAATATGATGTAGATGTTGAATAAGATTCAGTGAAAGCTTAATATTAAGTAAGATTAACCATGCCTCAGTATTATCAACCTTCACTAAAATGACAGGGAAAGTTGATTGTAATCGTGTCGATAAGCTCTCACTTCTGAAGGTTAGTGATTGTTACATTCTGCAGGTCCTGTCCACTCCAGGATTAACAGAGACTGTCACCAAAATACTGACAGTTTAAGCGTCTTTTCCAACATAACTAAATTCAAAGTTGATTAGTGTAAACCGATTATGACTTGCGAATGTCAATTATTCCTGAAACATCAACTATCACTACAATGTAAACATTGTTCTTTAACTAAAACATTTTTTTTTTTATATAATGCATTTTAGGAAAAATGCAAACATTGGTGAAGCCGTCGCTTTTAAATCAAATATTTGTTTTAAATACTCAAACAACCGAGTAAACTACCCTCATATATTTATACAAACAAAAAAAAAGATAGATTTTCATCCGACACCTCCAAAACCCTTTATGATGAAAAATATCATTGAAAACAAAGAATTTATTTTCAGTTCCGAGGTGATAGAAATTTATCAACAGTGATAGGACATCTTAAGATTTCAGAGTTAAGAGATACCCAGCTTCTCCAATCAAGTCATGAGTTCTCATTTAGCCTCCAGTGGCTTCTAAAACCAGAGATGCGGCTGAGAGTAAAGCGCTGGGATCTATTAGAGCCCTGCTTTTCCTTCCACAGAAGGATGGCAAAACTTGGTTCAGAGTTCCCAAGGCTGGATGTAAATAATGCACATAGACGCAAATGTGGATTTATTTAATTTGTATTCTAATTTTATTTTATTTTCTTGTACATCAATTATTTTGTTATTATATAATCAGTTTTATTTAATTTTTTTTTATGCATGTCATATCATATTACAATAATATTTTTCTATTTCTATTATTATTATTGTAACGTTATCATATACATTTTTTATCTTTTGTTATTCTTTTTCTGTTTATATAGTATAAATGGATAATTGAACAATAATACTTAATATGTAATCTTTACACATTCTTGGAACTGGTTATTATTGTTTAAATAAATAAATGTTATCCAATTTTAGTCTCAAAACAATTTATATTTCTTTTTAAGTCTGACGTTTCGACCAATTCAGCCAACCTCAAGGATAATCTTAATAAAATTTTAGAACCACATCAATTTTAAAAAACTTTATGCCCAGGTCAGTAATTTCAGTCCACAATTACCCTATTTTGTCAATACTTCAAACAAATTTAAAACTTTTTTAATCACAGTTAATTTTCACTATTATAATTCATAACAATATTTATCTAATAGTATATAATATTTGTCTCATATTTACATAATTAACCGTGATAATAAGTTTTAATTTTAAAGAAATATAAATTATTTTGAGACTAAAATTGGAAAAAAAGTTTATCTAAACAATAATACTTATTTCCATTAATTAAAAAATAATAATGAAAGGAATAAGTCGCGGAACCAAATCACTTTGACATTTTTTTTTTTTTTTTTCATTTCCTGACTAAATAAAAAACCTCTCTACCTTCAGTAGTGAGGAAGCAATAAATAAAATTAATTCAATTGTTAGGATGTTGCGGGAAGGTCATGACATGGAAAATCACAGATAACTTTTATAGGGCGTTGCGTGAAACTCAGACCCAGTAAAATGCCTTCAACTGATAAACTGGGCTGGCTTCTATCGCGCAACGTTTTCAGTTTTAGTTTGAATGATGTTTATGTGTCAATTAAACCGATACGCTTCACTGACAACTGAATTTACCGAACGAATTCCCTCCCATGGATATTACCGTCTAATAACCTTAAAAGTGTTTTAGTAGGTCACTGTACTTAATTAACGAACAAAAAATAAATACATATAAGCAAAAAAATATATATATTTCTTATTTACTTACAATTTGATTTTATATTTTTTAAATCTTTTATAACTTATCTAAATGTTTTTAGATTAATTAAAATGAAAGCATACAATGCGAAAAATTAATCTTAGTAATGAAAATATCTATAATACTTCAGAAAATGTTATTTAAAAAAAAATATGATAAAGTTGCAAGTTGTTACAAAAAAATTATTAATATTCAATTCAAACCTTATCTAGTTCCACCCATCCCTACAGCCCACCAAGAAGGTTGAAACGGATTTTGCAGGCTATTCTGCCCAGGTCATTCATTAAATATAAGTTAAAAACCTATTTTTTTTATTTAAAATCATAAATATCTAAAACTTCTTATTTTAAAATTATCCACCAAATCCAACAAAATAAGAAGATTTAGATATTTATGATTTTAAATTTAAAAAATAGGTTTTTAACTTATAATTAATGAATGACCTGGGCAGAATAGCCTGCAAAAGAAATTTTAAATTTTAATGTGAGGAAGAAATTATAATTGAAGATGTCCTTGAGGATGGCTGAAATGGCCGAAACGTTGGACTGTTGAAATAAAAAAAAACCGTGCCCGTGTAGGCCTCGGCGCTTCGCGCCGAGGCGACATGTTTCCGTGACAACGTATACTCTATGCTAATATTACATAAATATAAATTAAAATCAATCCAATGTTATATATTTGAAATAATAAACCAGTTCACATATTGAATTCAGATATTTATTTTTGCTTGGTTATACAAAATATTTATACAGTTATACTTAATTCTAAGACTTTATTTCCAATATTCTATTCATAATCGGACGATGGTAGGAGAAATATGAAATGAGTGGCATCAATTCTTTCCAATGAATTTTATTATTATCACCATATTCTTAATTTCATGCATAATTTAAAGATCATCTCAGGCTTCCTTCCCCCACCACTACCTTCTCCGTTACGCTACACTTTTGCCTGCATGACTCTCAGCATCTATAATCCTCTTACCCCCACTACTACACTACTAATTACCTCCCCCACAATCTACTTCCGTTACGGGACACTTTTTCTAACATGGCATCCCGCAAAATGATTTATAAGACGTTGTCACGTCAAAAGTGTTGAGACTAAAAAGGATACAAGTTTTGATTTATTTAATAAATAATTACCTGTCTCAAGAAATTGAAATAATATAATTACTAATCATTTTTATTTTGAAAAACTCATAATATGGATTAGTTGAATTTATTTTATTTTTTTATTTGCAATGAAACAAAAAAATACTTTTATTCTAGGAATTACGCCCTTGAAGAATAAATACAGTATGATTTTTGTCTGGCCAGCCCTTAAAAGTTTCCAGTAAGCAAAATGAAATTACATTTATATTTGTTGACATCCATTACTGTACATAAAAAACTAGTAAAGTTGATGCTAAATTATAATGGCATGATACAGGATTGTAGAGAGTCTACTAATTGGTAGCACTCTTATAAGATTTGACATTAAAAGGTCTAGAGGCCATCTTCTTTTCCGGCGTCTCGGAGGATTTTTAGGAATGGGAAAGGAAGCAAGGTTAGAAACTAGTGGGTTTGAGAGTGGAAAGTGGAAGGATTGATATTTGGTTCGGGCAAGATCGGTTACATTTTACATAAATCAGCAATATATTGGAACATTAAGGTCTTTATGGATGATTTTATTTGCGACAAAGTAAGGATCATTGAGAATTTTACGAAGGATTTTAGATTGTAAGGGTTGGGTACGAGAGGAATTGGAAGGTTTAGTGGAGCCCCAAAGCTCATCTCGGACATACGGAGATGACTAATCTACACTACTATAATAAGGTCTATTATTGCTCTCAAGTAGATAAGTCTTTTGTAATGGACTGCAAGTTTAGACAGTTGGTCAAGTAACTGTTATAATAGTGGGAATCTACGTGTTTTTTTTTCAGTTTTGTGTATGGAATCCTCATTCAAAGTTAGTCGTTTGTCCAGTTGCAGTCCAAGGTAGTAGATATGTTCGATAGGGGTAAGAGCAGCATTATGAAAGGACACTTTAGGGCAGTCGGTAGGTTTACGACAAAGAGTAAATGTGATCTGATGGGGTTTGTGAGGATTTATTGTAATTCTCCAATTTAGACACCGTTCTTCGAGGGTTGTGATATGGCATTACAGAGTTTAGAATGCAATTAAAGAGTTATTGGTAACTGCGAGAAACAAGGATTTGAAATCAGATTTTATAAATTCCCACAAAAAATTGATGTAAAAATAATTATTTGACGTATTTATATAGCCTGTTATACAGCGTATTAAAAACCGTTCTGGAGATAAAATCTTTCATATCGAAAACTTTACGGCCTAGTGAAAAACTGTCTCATTTAAATTTTATATCTTCGAAATAATAATTCAATTTACGTCTATTTAATATTAGTAAATAGTCATATTAATTGTATATTTATAAAACAGTAAAGTTTCATCAGAATGTTCGATTCATAATCATAAAAATCAGGTCCGTCGTATCTTATTCTATATGCATATACAGCTAATCACTTTTATACTTTATATTATAGAAAGTATAATTTTATATTCTATTGTTCCATAAAAAAAAAATAAAAAAAAATA
>NW_027108957.1:57977-60700 GCF_000696795.3 Halyomorpha halys
AAAATAAAAAAAAATAAATAAATAAAAAATAAATAAATAAATAAAATAAAATGGAACAATAATTTCGCATATTAACTACATAAAGTTTTAGTAATTATTTATGTTTAAATCAAATTGCTTCTACTTTTTCCCAAACTTCCTTTTGTGCTATTCTCGATAAGCTTCTAAAAAGAAGATGGACTCGATATCTTCTAATTTAAAAGTGATGTTGGAGTTCAACCAAAAGTTAGAATTATAAAACTGAATCGTGCCATTGTGCTCATCACATCATATGTACTTGTTACATTTTTTTTTTTATTTGTAAAATTAAAAAAAAAAAAATAATTAAAACGCAATTTTTTCTGATCGTTTTATTCTCAACGTTTAAATAAAAATATATTAAAGCAATAGTACGGCAACAAATTTTGCAGCCCAACGTGCTTGATGTTTGCGAAGATGTTACAGACTCCTTTGTTTTACAGAACAAAGAAATTAGTGCACATAACAAACGGCATAGTTTATTCGGGCATGTGGTAATAGTTGAATAAGGTTTCTCTTCATTTAGGACGAATTCCCCGTATCCTTTTGATTTAATATTCTACGTGAAAGAAGCCTGCGTTACATCTCTTTGAAATATTCAACGGATGCCTTCAAAAGCGACAAAGCCACATTAATTTAGGACATAATAGGATTTGATAATTTAATTTTCATACCTTCGGCTAAGGTTTAATGAACAAAAAGTACTTAAATTCTTCTATGTAACATCATACTAAGAAAAAAAAAAAGCGAATGAGTATCATAAAAAAATCTGGCGCGCGCATCTATAATATATGACTTCATCAAAAAATATACATTACATAATATATAATTTATATTATACAATCTACATAATTCGTGAGAATTTAAACCCGTTTGTGAGAATTAGTTATTTGGATTTGGAGGGACCTTAAAAAGTGTATATTTATCGAAATCTCTAATTCGAAATTTTCCACGATTGCGATAGTCCCCTTACTATATATTTCATTTATATAAGTAAAATTAAAACCTAAAAAAAAAGGCCCATTAAAAAAAAAAAACTAGGAAGCCTAATAAAAATAAATGAAAAGGCTATGTAAAACTATTTGAAAAGTAATTTATAAAATTCAAATTGCAGGTAATGGTTGAATCTCAGATGCTTCATATTCTTACGACGGAAAAGAGTGTTGAAAGCATATAAAAATTCATTTTATAGCCAATAAACCGGTTCCACTGACCCACCGGTTTATTCAACAATCATAATATCTTTAAGATTATTTTTTTGATATGACGATATGGAACTGATCTGTGAGATGCTCACTAAAATTATAAGACTGCATACATGCAAAAGTTTTATTTTTAATCTGCATATTGTTATTCACACCTCTCTTTAGATATGACAAGCATAAAATCAGATATTTTTTAATAATTTATATATTGTTATTTACAACTGTATAAAAATATATACATCAAGTAAATTTTCTGTAAGAGATATAATGACATGATACAAACATGTGGAGAATCGATTGATAGAACTCCAATAACAATTTTAGAGGAGTATATCTCCAGGCCATCTTTCTTTTAGACGCCTAAGAGGATTATTAGGTAGTGAAGGAGAAGCCAGGTTAGAAACGAGTTGGTTTGGGTGGTTGGGAAGTTTATCGTAGATGGATTGGTATCTGGTTCTGGCCAAATCGGCTACATATAGGACATTGAGGTCCTGATGGATAGCTTTATTTGTGACAAAATAAAGAGAATTCAGGATTTTGGAATGTAAATATTGGGAGAAATTCGATGGTTTAGTGGTACCCAAAAGCTCAACTCCGAATGAGATATTTAATTCTGGAAAATGTAATGACAGAATGAGGGGTAGCAGAACGCAGCGGTACATCCTCCAGGCGTAATATAAAATTTAATTTATATATAAACTTTACAAATTCTTGAGACGGTATTTATTGTTAAATAAATCAATTTGTATACTTGTTAAGTCTCAACACTCTTCATTTTATCAACGCTCCTACGTTTCGGCCAATTCAGCCATCCTCGAGGACAATCAAATATAAATTTACACCTCACATCCAATTATTTAAAAACTTAGTGCAAGAAATTCTGTCAAGGTCATTAATAATAGTAGAATCCTCCTATTAGTCACAATTTCATTGATTTTTAAAACTGTTAATTAAGATAAAATTAACACTATCAACTATCTTAGCAACCCAACTATAAGTACATTTAGTTTCAGACAAATACTGTTCACATACCTTTTGTGAGACTTGCTTATTTGAAATCCCTTACTATACTATCTATCATAATATACAGTTATTATATCATTATAGGTAAATAGTATAAGAGCTCGGTGGAAATAAACTCAGTTATTTCACGCCAATTTTTAATTACTTAAAATAACTGAGTTTTTGTTGCTGATTGTTGCTTCTCTGGGCACCAACGCTTATGGCATGATAGAAGTAAAAAAAAAAAAAAACATAAAAATCAAAGGAGTTATAATGATTGGAGAAGTTTGTCAGGGGGTGCGGTCAGCAAAGAACAACATAAATAAACAAAACCATATTTATTTATTTTATGCCGACGTTTCAAAATGACTTTCAAGTCTTCATCAGGGCTATAGAACAAAAGAGATAACAACAACATTTAGAGTAACATACAATTGAAAAGGAATAGTATACAAACAAATTTAGAATTATACAAAATATTGAATTAAATCATAAATG
>NW_027108957.1:60870-73562 GCF_000696795.3 Halyomorpha halys
ATTTTTTATCATTTATGATTTAATTCAATATTTTGTATAATTCTAAATTTGTTTGAAGTCAGGTCGAAACGTCGGCATAAAATAAATAAATATGGTGTTGTTTATTTATGTTGTTCTTTGCTGACCGCACCCCCCGACAAACTTCTCCAATCATTAATCTACGGTCAACTATCTACACCTCATCAAAGGAGCTATAATTTATAAAGAAGGCGATGTGCTTTTAAAAATTCAAATATTAATGTAATTTTAGCTTCCTCATCTGTGAGAGCTTCTGATAAATTTGGGGTCAGCTCTATCCTTTTTATTATTGGCAAATAGTGAGTACATACTTCAAAAATATGTCTAATCGTGAGAATGGACTGAAAATATTTGCACGTTTTGTTGAGTTTTTTTCCTCTTGCACGATAAGAGAGTAAAAAAAAAATGATTCATTCATTAATATTCCTATATCCTTCTTAAGAACACTACAAGAATATATAAACATACTCGTGACATACTTTAACTTGATCCTCCCTCATGAGAGGGCTATCAAAGCTAAATCCGATACAAGGATACTTGGAGACTTTGCAAGAAGCAATCGGTAGGATTAAGGTGGAGTTAGGCGGTGTCAGTGTCCCTAGTTAACATAGCTCCTAGCACGAGAAGACAGGAATTACTTAGCCATTCCAGTCTAACTAGATGCCTTTTGTAACTCTATCCCAGTCTACATTGTTAGTAGTAGAACAGGCATGAGGTTGAAATAGAAGATAGGTAGAACTGAATCTCAAAGATTGGGTTTAAATTATTTTGTTCTTTGTTGTTATCTTTTTGGCATAGTCGAGTCAAGAAAACTCAAAGACCACATTTTTTTTTTTTGGACGCCATCCAGAACTTAACAAGAATTAATTTAAAACACAAAAAATTTGGCATATATAGAAAATATCAAGCTGAAAAAGGTTGTACTTTTGGTTTGGAAAACAAACATGTATAGGTCCAAAAACTGAAAAACATTTTTGCAAATTAAAAGCTAACAAGATCATTGGAAAAAAAAATTAGATTAAAGCCCAAAAACTCTTTTGGAGTACACTGACAATTAGCATATGTTACTAGAAGCACCAAGGGAAATTTTTTAAATAAATTTAAAATAAAAATATGAAGCTTTACAAGATAAACAAAATAAACCCAAAGGTAACGATAAAGAATAAAAATAAATTAACTTTTTTAAATTGTATATATATATATAGATCACATTTTTAAATATTCGTTACTCTCAGGAAAAATAAAATACGTTCTTTTATTAATTTTTCATAAAAAAAAAAATAAATAAATAATTTTAAAAAAGTTACAAAAATTGTTTTATTTTATAATATACTTTTTTTTATGAGCTGATACAAATCATCTTTACCGATATAAATCATTTACCTATATTCACGAAACAAATATTCGTTCATCATGGCTCTGATACCTATTCAAATTTCTAATGATATATACATAGTTGACGGTGCATAATTTATATGAAGAACAATAATTAATAATTATATGATTGTAACAAAATAATTATGTGAAAAACACAAATAAATTAAAACTTATTTATTAGTACCAACGTTTCGGCCATTATTTTAAGTCTTCATCGGTGCTAAGAACAAAAAATAAGATAAAAACAATAATGAATAAGAGGAATTACAGAATGATTATAAAATAAGAAAACAACTAAAATTATAGATACAAAACAATACTGATAGATAAGTATAGTTTAAGGCTTTGTCTTCTTATAATAGTTAGACTAAATGGAAGATTCGAAGCATATGGCTACTTGCGATTGTAAACTCAAGTGGCCGATATAATAAAAGACAGACTCACTAGCAAGCTTTGGCCAGAGGCTGTCTTACTTTCTTTTTTCCTATTCAGTAAAGAAAACCATGAATGAGTAAAGACTCTTCCAAAGAGCCCTCAGGTAGCCGAGGAGAGGGTAGATGGAGTGACACGGAGGACAAGAAAAAGGAAGCATTAGACCGTAAGTCACCTTCCTTCTATATCTGATTGTTGTTGTTTGTTGCTTAAAGGCGTAAAACCCTCTGGTCATCAACGCCTATGGCATGATAAAAGTAAAAAAAAATAATAATAATAATAATAAATAAATAAATAAAACATAGAAAAATAATTTTAAAATAATAAAATAAAATAAATAAAAAACATAAAAATCGAAGAGGAGTTATAATTTATAAAGAAGACGATGTGCTTTTAAAAATTTAAATACTCGTGTAATTTTAGCTTCCTCATTTGCCAGAGTTTCGGATAAATTTGGGATCAGTCCTATCCTGTTTATTGTTGGTAAATAGTGAGTACACTCTTCAAAAATATGTCTAATCGTAAGAATGGACTGACATCCTTCTATATCTGATTTGCAGCATCGTCATAAATCTGTAGTTTTTATAGCCCCCAATCAACATTCATTAACCTCAACCATAAACGTTCTGTTTCGACCACCCTTCATTCCACGTAGTTATAATAGATTTAGTATTTAACATATTCTCTCTTGTTCCACCAACCTCTAGATTGTAGTAAATTATCTTTCTGTTACCTTATATCTTATTTTTATTCTATGAATTCCATACAGTCCACAAACAATATCCAGCCAATCAAAAGTGAAGTAACGCTTAGTTGTTTTCTTATTTTCGGATCATTCTGTAATTCCTTTTATTCATTATGGTTGTTATCTTGCTTTTAGCTATTAGCCCTGATGAAGGCTTGAAATTCTGACCGAAACGTTGGCTCTATAAATAAATTTTTACTGAATTGAGTTCTTCACTGACCACACCCCCCAGCATCTCCTCATATTTATTCAAACTTCAAAAGATATAAACTCAATATTTAAGCATAATATACAGTAATTACCAAATAAGAATAAGACATTATACTAGAAGCTTGATATTCAATTACCAAATTATTTCAACTTAAAAATCAATTTAGTAAGGTAAAAAAGATTTATTAAAAAAAAAATAATAATAATAACCAATGAATCACTGAAATAAAATTTAAATAAGGTGATCTTATAGAAGGGAAGCTCAAGAGTTATTTTCGCCGTCAGTTAGGTCATGTTTCTTTATGAAAAAGTTTCCTGGGTAATTAAAGAAGCAACCCTTGGAAGAAAATCTGAGAAAAATTAAAACTTCATTTTCTTTAAAACTCTTCACTAGTAAAAGTTCTTATCCTAATTCCTGTTTCAGGATATTATGAATATTAAAAACCGCAACAAACATTTAATATTTAAAGTATATCTTGGGTGGATCTTGAGTTCCATCTATACAATAAAACTTTATTTCCATATATTTTAGGAAATTTCAAAATATGATAAAATACCCATGGGTAGAAGAAAGCAGCACACTTCAGCTGACATCATTGTACCTAAGTATTCCTTATTTTCAATGGAGGGTACGAAAAAAAAAATATATATTCCACAATATTAAAAAATCTGAAAATTTTTGAGTTCATACATAAAGCAAAAAATGCATTCCTTTCACTTACCACGGTACTTTAAGTGGAAATCATAACATGGTTCAAATTCGACTTATTTACCATTCACGATAGCTAGAGAGTTTAGCTAACGATATTTCTATTTCTACGGTTTTATGACAATAGTCAAATATTAAACACAAAAAACTATAAAGATAAAAACATTTCTTTTCTCCTTTAGTTAATTATCAAATGCCTTCGTATTTTATTCAATTCAATGTTTATAATTCCGAACAATGAAACATCGATAATTATTTCAAACAAAATTTATGGCACTTTAGAAGAAGTTTTATTAAAAATTCAGCAATTAAGTAAGGTTTCACCGGGAATAAGTCTCAGCTGATGTTAAAGACCACATGATTTAACATTGATATAAGGAGTAGAATTGGGAAAAACTAATTGCAATTACAATCGTTTGCCTATTACTGTAATTTGAAATTGGAGATACCCAATTACACATAATTGTAATTGCAATGATTTGTTGAACTACTCTGATTACAATTGTGGGACCCCAATAACAAGCTTGGTGGGACGGGTCAGGTCGGGATAGATGGTCTTTTGTGTGTGTGTTATGATCTCCTCTTGTAAGATTGTAAATCGACTAACCTACACGCCATGATTATCCATCAATTGCAGATGCTTGTTAAATATCGCTCGATTTAACTATCATTAAGTCTCACTGAAAAAATTCACTCTATTTAAATTTATTTCTTATAAGCAGAAATTCTAAAACTAACGTGATGACGAGTTAAATCGTAATCGTTGAAGCCGATTTAGAAAAATTTCTAAAAAAAAATAAAATAAATAAAAAGTCAAAATTAATTATATATCGTAAAACTGGTCCCTAATTCCAGTCATATACTCTCCTTAAATAATTAATCTAAGTTTCGAACGACTTTTCGTTTTTGAGCGAGGCTGTTCACAAATACACATACCTTTTTGCGAAATTTGATTTTTTGGACTCTATTAGGAACCTTAAACCATCTATTACTATACAAAATATGGATTAGATTTTTTTACGGCCATAACATCTTACCTTACTATATATTTTGTGTATACCTGATTGAAATTAAAAATTACTACTTATAATTATTTTAAAGATCTAACAGTCCGGGAGGTGAAGGAACGAAATGCATGATTCTCTGACCATTATTCAATTGCATTCGATAAGATGCTATTTAAAAATACTGAACCACGCTTATGTGCTGGAGTGTGCTAATGTGAGAAAAAAAAAGCAAAATAACACATTATAAATAAATTTTTAAAAATACCACTACGGCCATAGGTTTTGGCTACACTGCTCGGCGAATGGGTACTATTTCTTCGCCAACGGTTTCTCTAACAGGCGTTGTGGTCAAGCATAAAGAGCTAGGTACCACTCTATAAAGGCTTGGTGTACCCCCAGAGGGTATTTCTGGAAATAAATTGTGTGCCAGAGCTGGACCTTAAAGTGGCCAGTAGTTGAGTGTCCAGCAACACAGACTACTCCACTCCTTAGAGATTCATTTTAGAACAACGCATTTTCAACTCATGATAGAAAGGTTCAGATGAAACAAAGAATTACAAAAAATAAAGAGATTTATGAATAAAATATAATGTAGTGAAGTATTACTGCGATGATAATAAAAAATATTTAATATTTATGATTAAAATTCTATAAACATATTTCTTTCATAGAATCTTCTTTCTTTCAAAATATAGCAGTCTTTTTCGAGAGAATTTTTTTTTAATACTTACGCGTTATCGAAGATACAGCAACTTTGTTGCTATAATCGACCGAACAGAAGTACATCTCTAAAGAATCGATTTTTCATATTTTTTTTTATTTTCTACAAAACAGCTCAAACGACTTTGATATAACTCAGTGCATCAATGAGGAATTAAATAGTATTTAATATAAAGCAGTTTTTATCCTCATTAAAATCGTATAACAGGGCTTAAATGCCCAATTTTCAAAAAATCATTTTCTAAAGTACTTACAACTTTGTTAACTTAAAAAAATTAACAAATCTCATTGTTAGCAATAATAAGCTATACATACATACAAAATATTAAAACATTTTTGTGAATAACTAAAGGATAAAAAATTTACACATCCGATTACAAAGACTTAAATCCTTGTATCCTTAAATCCGACTTCCATCTCAATAACAAGAAGACCTTGATATGTATTTTTACAGCCACAGAAAAATAAAAATGTTGTGTTCAAAAATTTCCCTTTTTATCGTCTTTGATTTTTTTCGGAAATAAAAAAAAAATACGATAATATTAATAAAAGCCAACCAATCTACTCTAAACATAGAGACGCAACTAGGGTGGTAAGTGGAAACTTCAACCCATCTTCTTGCCAGGAGATCTAGTTTACAGCTGAATCGTTTTCTTTTAATTAAAGAATACTTAATTTATTTTATTTATTTAAGCTATAAAATTCACTGGATGTCTATACATTTGATAGGTCTCAACGATGAAAGGTGAAAAAAAATTCATTCTCAATTAATGATGTAATTGAAAAGAAGTGACAATTGTCAGAAGTGTTTTAACAAACTCCAAGGACGAAACAGCAACCCGCATGTTAACCCACGGAGGAAGAGAGACAATTATACTAATGTAGTAGCAATTCAAAGCTTCTCCAATCAACAGGACCATACTTAACCATCAAATTAATTAATGCAGGGTTAATTGCTGGCAGCGTACTCATTACGCAATACAAATAAATCACCAAATTTAAACATATCTCATTAATTTGTGTTAAAATCCTTTCGAGCTAGAAATTATCAGATATTATAAAAACAAATACAATTTTTATTCACTCCATTAATTGTTTTGTTTTTTCATTTTAAAGAAAAACCTGCACGAATTTCTTTTCTAATAATATATAAGAAATGTATCATAGAAAGACTTGAAAAATATTTTATTTTAATTCTTATTATTTCACGAATACAGTTAATTCGTGGCCGATGAAATGATATATATCAAATAATTTTTTTCTTAATTTATAATAAATGACTAGTTTCAAAAATTCATTTTAATTTGTTATGAAATTGTTCATTTAGCTAAAGTTGAACCAGTTATAGAAAGCCAGATTAGTCATATGATGTATGTGTTAGATAAAAATATTAAAAGCATGAATGTAAGCATGCAGTCAGGATTTACTAACGAAAAACAATTAGATCAATTTTCCAAAATAGAAACAATGAGTTTTTTAAATTAATAATAATTAAAAAAGAAAAATATAACATTTTTTTTTGTTTCAATAAGTACAGAGCCAACGATATTTGAAAAGAGGATGACTTGTTCTACAGCTATCCATTTTATATTATTAGTAAATTGAATAAAACCAACTTTTAGCATGCGTGCTCAGTTTGAATAATAATGATAATCGATAAAATCTTAGCGAACACAAAGGTTCGATACCGATAGCACTAGTCGCTGGCAACACACATCCACCCAATGACGCCCGTCCAAACCTAAGTCTACCAAATCTAATGCTCCCACCGGCTAAACCAATTCGACCTAAAATAAATTTCTTTTCTGTGCATGATTTATTAAAACTAAATAATATTCACAAGAAATAAGAATAGTTTGTTGTAAAATGTATCTATATATTTAATCCCTCTTAATACATCACCTACTTTATCAACAACATTTAATATTAAATTAAGAAACAAGTAAAATTAGTATTTTTTCCTATCCTGTGTTTTTATTATTTATTTTGAAAAACAATGTGCTTGTACCTAGAAATGATATAGCTAATGTACTTATCGTACAAATTTCGAATTGTTTAATCTACTACATGTTTTGAGGGGTAAATATTTATAAAAAGATATGAATATTTTATTCATATGTCCGATTTTATTTATTTTGTCAATGAATAGATGCGTTATAGAACAAAATGGCGGTGAAACCCGTATTAAAACAAAAAGAACTAGAACCAAAACTCTTAAAAAGACAATTAATACCACAAATCATAAAATGAAATGATTACTGTAGCTATGAGTCAAACCTGTGGGTTCGGGAAGCTCTCCAGGGTCTACCCAGCCTCATAAAGTGGGTACCTTAATTTAGAGAAAAACAGGCGTGGTTACGAACAAATCACCTCTTTATACACCATTGTTGATCGAGAAACAGTATTTGTTTGAGAAAGCCCCCTCAAGCATTTTTTTCAAGCCCCCTCTTGAACACTTTAATGGTTGAAAACATATTCAAGGGCTGAGTTTGTAGCTATATTGGCCTGTACAGATGAAAAAGAGCATGCGCATTTTCAAAATGCAACACCTCTTTCTACAACGCAATATGAATGAGTTTCCCACACTCAGGCAAGAGGGACGGCGGCAAGATAAGAGAAGAAAATAGCAAGAGAGAACCCGGCTTGCTTCGTAAAATCGAACAGAACATGAAACCAAGTAACCTATAATCCCTTCCATTATTCCTTGTAAATTTAACAAGAGTCAAAAATAATTCAAATTTAAACCACTATCTTGTGACCCTTCTGGTAACACAAACTTAATTATATAATTATAACTATTAAATGAATAGAGGTCTTCATTTTGCTCAATATAATTAATTTTATTTGAAAAACAAAAACTGCCAGAGGTACTAGCAAATTATAAGTAATTCAGAAAATGTCCCCTAATAATGAAACCCAGGCAATACTTTAATTATACAGTACTTTCTTACAAAAGTACTGAAACACTGACCTTTCATGAGTTGTTGTAGTACAGATTTTTTTTTAAAAGAAATTACAACAAATGTAATAATAAATGTGTAATTAAACACATAGAAATGCCCCTTCGGATACAGTACCTCACAGGTATATATGTCATGAGGGTAAAGCATCTTTCAGGCGCTAACACACCTTATTAGAATGTTTATTAATATTTAATAATGTCAGGAAATAATAAGTATAATAATGTGAAGCTCTACAACATATGAAAGTTCAGGGGTTCAGTACTTTGTAAGGAAGAAACCGTTTTTAGAAACAACGGTTATACAAGGAGGTAATTTTTTTTTAAAAAGCATGCTCAAGTTGCAGATTTTTCTTCAATTTAGGGGTTGATACCTTACCACTGTCACCTACTTCTTAATTTCTAAAAACATTTCATCATTTTTTTAATGAACCAAATTAATGTTCGGTTTCTCTTAAGAGATTTATCTTTTGTCTCTAAGCATGAAACAACATTGATAGAGCGCATGAAAATAGCCTTGAAGGTTACTTGGAATTGGATAAATCCAAGAAAAACCACCATTGTACCCTTTACGAGGAAGAGGATTCTTAGTATAGAATATTGCAAACTAGGAGGAGTACAGATCAATACCACTAATGAGGTGAAGTACTTAGGAGTAATCCTAGATCAGAAACTCAAATGGGATTACCATATAAACAGAGTCATAGGAAAAGCTAGAGCTTCTCTATGGACGTGTATAAGTTTATTTGGAAAAAAAAAAAAAAATGGCAGAATGGTTATACACAAGGGTTATAAGACCCATAATAACAGCTTGGTGGCCGAAATCAGAGGAAAAACCTCACAAATAAAATTGGAAAAGGTACAAAGAATGGCAAGTCTAGGTGTGACAGGAGCAATCACAACATGCATCACAGCAGCTATGGAGGCAATTCGGAACTTAACTCCACTACACATCTGGGTACAAAAAGAAGACATAATGAGTGCCTTAAGTATAGAACGTGACTGGAATTATAAACCAGGAAACTATCAAGGACACTTAAAGATCCTAAATAAGATTAAGGGTAAAGAATGGATGAGCTTACTAAGTGACCACTTACCCAAAAACTTGATTTTGAAAAAAACTTCAAAGTATGTATTCCAGACAATGAGATGTGGAGGAAAGTAGGCCCTAAATTTGAGAAGGGCGCATTGATCTGGTATACCGATAGATAAGTAAACGAAGGAAAAGCATGGGCTGGGGTAGTAGGACCAAATTGCAAAAGAACCCTATCAATGGGAATATACCCAACTGTCTTCCAAACTGAAATATACGCAATAGAAATAGCAGCATTAGAAAACATTAAAAACAATCCAAAAAGAAAAAACATTTATATAATATCAGACAGCCAGGCTGCTTTAAAGGCAATAATATGCACTATAAAATCAGAACAAGTCTGGAATTGCCTGAAAAGATTAAAGGAATTAATTAGCCAGAGGCAATAAACTGACCTTGATGTGGGCCCCAGGACATGAAGGAAGAGATTGAAGGAAACGAGATGGCAGATACCCTAGCTAGGAAGGGATCAGAATTGATGCCTATTGGCCCTGAGCCATATTGCAACATATCTGTATAAGTACAAAGAGGAAGGTAGTTTCATGGATTCATGGATTCTAAAAACATACTGGACACTGAAACCAGGTATGAAGTAATCCAAACTATTTATTGAAATATCAAAAGGAAAGGAAAAATTTTACCTTAACCTTACTAGAAATGAACTGAGGACGATAACAGGACTCCTCACGGGCCACTGCCCCTTAAAACATCATCTTAAGAAGATGAGGCTGGTGGAGGATTCCACCTTTTGTCTATGTATGGAAGACGAAGAAAAGACACTGCACATTCTGTACACTTGCCTTCCGAAGATTAAAATATTTGGGACTGGACAGAATGGAACCTGAACCAAACCCAAAAGAATTATTGAGCTTCGTAAGAAGCATAGGATTCATAAGGTATATCAAGTGGAAAGAGGGGTAATTAACAAGAGATCCAATTGGGTCGAAGTGAGGAAGGGATTCCCGACCCTCAATGTAATAATACCTCCCTTAATGCCTTACCACTGTCACCTACTTCCTAATTTTTTAAAACATTTCATATTTTTTTTTAATGAACCAAATTAATGTTCGGTCTCTCTTAGAAGATTTATCTTTTGTCTCTTACATTCAGCTATAAATAATTCCATGATTTTTTTTTCTAAAATGTACTTAACATTTTTAGTGCTCTTCGCTCCTATCGTTTCATTAATGGAAACCCATCTAACTACTTTAATTTGTTTAGTAGGTGTTCTTGGGCCTCATATGTCTTGTTACTCGTATTGCGTAACTACTGTTTTCAAGAAGTTTGATGAATGTTCCATCACAGTTCACTACGATAGTGACGCTAATGAATTCGTGGGGATGGGCGATGGTTTTATTAGAAATAATACCCCCAAAGTTGGGACTAAGTGATTCCCGCTACAGACTGCATAAGCTATACTGTGAAGCAACCTTCCCACTAATGGCTTCACAATCTTCAAGGAACGCTATCAAGACACCGAATTTAGCACAGGCTCTTCCGTCAACTAAGCGTTTTATGGATGTTATAAGATAGGGACTTACACTAAAATCATCTAGGGCTTCTCATGGAATTTTCAGTGTTATATAGTAAAACCTCTATATAACGGACACCGGTGGGGAATATAATTGTCATTATACACAAATATCTATTAACAAGTATAAAATATAAAAAGAACGTAAATATTATATTCTAAAAATGTGTACATAATGTTACTTAAAATAAAAATCAATGATATGATATTTATATATGTATGTATAGTTGACCGTAAAAATTGATATATAGGGAGATGGTCAGGGTTGCGGTCAATAGTGAAACAAAAATGGAAAATAAATAGTTGAAAACTATTTTTGTTTCACTATTGACCGCAACCCTGACCATCTCCCTATATATGATATTTATATTTTGTAATTAAAAAAAAAAGTCAACATCACCTAGAAAATCGAATAAAAAACTAGCATATCCTTATGAAATATTTCCAGCACTTTTTTTTTCATATAACTGGTATAAATGTTTTCAGTGATTTATAATCACCATAGCCTACGCGGCTATGAATTAAAGATAAACGATAATTAAAATTAACTTTTCACGTTTGATGGAAATGATGAAACCAATTAGGATCAAATGTTTCGTTTTTTTTAATTGCATGAGAACATAAATGTTTCAAATGAAACATATCCGATTACTTCACATCCTAAGTACATTTCCCCAAGCTAAACGAAAAATACAATAAAATTTTCTCTCTTTTAGGAAAATTATAAATTTTCACTTACATTTATTAACAACTCAATTTAGTAGGTATACCTTAATCTTGTTAAATGTTGTTAGTAAAGCTAGTTGAAATGTACTTAGCACCACTTTGAACTGAGCCATCGATAAAAAGATTATCTTATACTTTTTTTTTTACTTCAAAGCAAATAATACACTTTATATAATTTATACTAATTATAAAAATTGCACATTTTTTACAATGGTTTAATATAAAATTAATAATTAATTATATCCGTTATTAAAAAATGTTCCGAAATCAAAAAGTTATCAACATACAAAAATGTTTAAATGAATAATTTACCTTATTAAAGAGAAAAAACAGGAGAATTGCTCTGGGATCTCTAAGAGCCCTGTTTTGCCTTTTATGTTGAGGGTGCCAAATTGCAGTGGATGCTCCTTGGTTTGTTAGAAACAGCCAATTACATCGAGAATTACAAATAGAGACAATAAAGGATTTCATAAAAAAAAAAGTTCATGAAGTTCCACTCCCAGTAACCGACAGCCCTACAACTTGGGAAACCCAACCACAACCCGAAGACTGAAGCCCAGGCTGCTGCAGGACATCCTGTTTTAAGTTCTATATCTATCAGTTCTGTTATTGCACTCACTCTAAAATTTATCTTAATGTTTTCTCTCTTTATCTTTTTCTTAAATTAACTTTCTTTTCTTCCATTAGAAGTCAATTATTTATTTTGTTAAATTCATAAATGTCATTGTTTTTGTTAATAACTTTACTTTTATATATTATCAAGATTTATTATTTTAATCTATTTATTTTATTTCATTTTAATTTATTTATAACGTTTTATATAGTTAGGAATGTCTTTTTTAAGAGACAATAATACCCCCTTATACTCAATGTTAAAAAAAATGTACCTCTTACATTAAACCTTTTAGGCCCATCAGGGCGATCAGGTAGGGTGTCAAAACTAGGTTCGGAGTTTTCAAGCTTCAATGTAAATATTATATGTCCCATTCTCAGCATTTGCTCTGAAGCAGGCCTACCTCCGCTATCATTTAGGAGACAAAAACTAGCTATTAACTATGTTTCCAAATTATTTGAACAAACAAATCATCCAACTTACAAATATATTTTTCGATCTAAATTCTCCATAGCTTTTCGGCAGAAACGAAACCCAACACTCCCTCTGGCA
>NW_027108957.1:74957-79391 GCF_000696795.3 Halyomorpha halys
CCGGCACCGCCAATAGACATCAAATTGGTAAGACTGTGTCTTAGCCACTGAGCTATGGGCGGCCCCCCCTAATTTTCTTTATCTTTTGTATAAATTATTAAGTAATCAGTTTTTATTATAACGATTCAATTTTTTATAGCTATAATATTTGTAATTTATTTATTTATTGCCCTCTATTGTGCCAGCTTGTATTTTTAATCTTCAATAAAAAATATTTATTGATATTTATATAGATTTTTTAGTACTGAAAACATATTTGTTTAATACGACTTCCCCTACCTGCTGTTAAAATGACAGCTTTATCCCCATTGGCAAGGAGCTTAGGCAACCACAAATTCACTTCGACCAATGGCGTTAATGGGGGAGGATTAGGAAATTGGTAGTTGACCAAGGGAGGGTAAGGGAGGGTCGAAGCAATCTTTGGTATTAAGACACAGGACCAGGCGGTGGGGTTCCAATTGAAGGGGAATTCCTCCAGCTCCCGCCAATTGCTGTTTGGGCTTATACAGGCTAGGGGTTGGTCAGTTCCAATCCCTCGTAAAACGCTCAGTGTGAATTCCCAAGGAAAAAAAATATACAACCCTTATAGTCACAGTAATTTTTTATCTGTTGCAAAAAGTATCTCAAAATCCCCCCAAAAAAATTTTTTTTTATTTGTTATAATATACTTTATTTATTCTGGGACAAGTCCCGACATAGCAACAGACATATTTGTTTATCATTCATATCTATTTCAAGCGGAGGGTACGAAAAAAAAAGGGACAAGTCCCTTAAAAATAATACAACAGCTTATGAAAATGGTATTTAGTGCCGTAGAGTAAAATATAGAAATTTTAAAAATAAACATTATATGTCCCAAATAATAATAAATCTGAAACAAAAACGAGAAAATAATAATTACAAACATAAAAGGTAATGTTTAAAGAGGTAATACAAAAATAAAAAGGAAACAACTAAAATAAAACCAACAATCATAAAATAACTAACTTCTAATAAAATAAAATGAGAATAAGTAAAAATAAATTAACTGAAGATAATGAATAAGACGAATTAATGTTTAAATAGATATTAATTGTAAGTTTTAAATGAATATTAGAAACATCAAATGTAAAAAAAAAAAAGGTTGAAAAAAAAATAGTTTAAGTAATCCTAAAACACAAGGAATCTAATATAGCTATTTATATTATTTGAGATTTGTTGAATAGATATATTGTTATGAGATTTGAGTTCTGGGCTCTATACTAGCTAATATAGAGCCCAGAACTCAAAAATCACCTAATTAAAAACCAATAGAAAAGAAAAAATTCAATAAACCGCGACCACAGTAATTTATTCCTATTTCAAATTTCATTCAAATAAATATTATTCAAGGTAACGATTTCAATACAAATAATACGAGATTTTTGTTTTTAATTTTATTGCCCCTTGATTTGTTTACAAAAATATGAATTTATAAAGTAAAAATCAAGAAAGACGACAAAATAAGCTTAGACGATCTAAATAATCTGAATATATTCTTAATGAGTTTTTTTTTTTATTTTGAACATTGCTAACAATCATATTTGTCTTATTTTAAAAAAATGTATTAATACTATAAGATTTTTATTTTATTGCATGATCAATTTAATAGTAGTATATTATTTAATACATATTACTGAATAAAACTTATAGCTACTCTATTCTTTTCATCTACGTTACTAATTACATAAAATGATTCTATTCTTATAAATAATAAAATAGATCTGTTCTTGGATACAATAATTTAATACAAGGAAATACAAATTAGCGATGCATACATGTTCATACATCGAATCTCTAATTTTTTTGTAAATTTGTAATGATTTTCATCGGGCCATAACTCGAGACCGAATTTTCGTGAATTCATATTGTTTATTCCCTAGTATTATTATATTAAAATGTAATTTTTTAATTTTGTTTTCCTTATTCGATTTATAGCTTGAAACAGGAAAATGTGAGGTAAAACAATGCATTTACAAAGAGTCGAATTAAGCCTCAAAAACAAACAAGGAAACACAAATACCGAATGTTCTTGGAATAGTATTAACAAATAGATTCGAGTAAATATAAAAAAGTCTCTCTGGAATAAAGTTTAAAGATTTTCTAGATTGATTTTTTTTTTTTTTTTTTTAATAAATAATTGAATGGAAATTAACAAGCGAATTTTGTTTGGATGATTTAAACAGATAATTGTTCTATTTACAAAACATTCTACAAATTGCCTAGCCTATTTTTTCTAAAACTTAAAATTAAGGTAGCTACTATAAGAATTTAAAAAATTGAATTCCAGCCTTCATAAAAACATAAAATCATTTAATACCATTAGCTTCCTCTTAGCTTAGAAAAAATTTGAAGTTTTTAAGAAGTTTAATTTTTTATTTATGTTTCCATAAATGTAAAGAGTTTAGGTAAGCTTTCCATGTATTTGTATTATAAAATCAATAAAACATTAAAATTGATTATTGGAGGATTTGGATGTTTTATAAACGTTTTTGAGTTTTTACTGCACAAAAATCCTGTTTTTATATATAAAAGTATCATAAGATCTATATTTTAAGGGCATTGTGAATTTTCTTACTATCTCCTATCCCCTCGCGTATCTAACTCAGATATTTTAAATGGAAAAGGACACTTTCGTATACAAATTCTGATATTAAATCATATTATAAGACGAATTCGTAACGTCAAAAAAAAGTATTTTATGACGTAAAATTAGTAAAGTAAGAAAGTATTAAGATTTATGTACAAATAGTGCGGAAAAACTAGAAAGTAAAATAGTTAATAATTAATTTTCTGTTTAAAAAAAAATTTATATTACCACACTGTATTTTGTAGTTAGTGAATTTACTTTAATGAAGTTAAGGTGCAAATATGCAAGATAATGCCACCTTAACATTTACCATATATCAATTATAGTTCATATAAAAAAATCATCTCAGATACATATTTTTTATGATAAACTCGTCATACTTAAATAAATAATACAAACACTTATCACATAAGAATAATAAATTGTAAATAAGTTAAAATAATAAGGCAAAAACTAAATATACTTCGTAAAGCAGCTTTAGCTCATTACGTTTAACTTCCAGCGCTGAACGAATTGCCAAGAGAAAAAAAATGTAGGCAGATTTTTCCATCAATCTTGTTTGCACATTCTTTTTTCTTTTTCAAAGGATTTATTGATTTTCGAATTCAAAGGCCCGGGCCGAGAGCTGATTTTTCTTTTTACAAATACTTCCAGCCCCGTGTTGATTAAAGCTCAACGCATTGCTTTGGCAAACCTACCCGTAATGACAGCAAATCCATTTCCTTAGCTAAACTTGGAATACAGCTCGAAACCATATTACTCAGGACTTAATTTTTGACTTATGTAGGATTCGTAAGATACTTAATACTTAAAATGGAGACCATTCACTGACAAGTTAAATAACACCAATTCCTTACTAAATAGCTGTTTCAAGTCCTATTATTTTAGTTTTTTAACTAGCATCAATTATAAAATAACAATTATAGAACAATAAACGAAATTTATTTTCTAACTTATTTCTTATTACCAGACTACTGCGAAGACAAAACGTGGGTAAAGTATTATGGGGTGTCACATAATTGGCTCATTATATGGGCGATGGATTGAGAACTACACAACTAATTTTTAAAGTCGAGGTCTGAATTTCTCATTTTAGTTAAACTCAGGTTAAACTGAGTTAAACTCAGGTTTATACAGCAAGTCAACCGTACGTGTCACAATTGAAAAAAAATACCAGTTGATAAAACTATATAAGTAGACCTACAACAATTTCCTATAGTACTTTTTATTTAAGCATCTGTTAGGCTATGAAAAACATTTAAGCTCAGGGTGTCCGATACAAAAGGTATGAGTTGGACTTAAAAATATGTATATGTCAATTTTATTTTTATTATTTTTAATCAAAAGTTTATTACAGAACGAAATAATAATCATGCTTTCATGTTGCATAGATATAAGACTATGCAAACCAAACAATACAATTAATATATTAACTACCGCTTTTGTTTGGCCTCCACTGGATCATTACCAGTGACGCGGTAAGAGGGATGCGCTGGGATCTTAAAGAGCTCTGCTCTACCCCTCACACCTCATCCTCAGGTCGATAGAGTAAATACTGCATATAAGGGTGAAAATGTGACTGATTATTTTATTTATTTACCTTTTATTATTATTTTATTTATTTACTTTTTCACGTACATAGTTTGATTATGTTTATTTCCTTTATCCTTCTGTTTGTATATATTTAAACAGCGATTTTATGTACTTTTTTTTCATTTATTTTTATTCTTATTTTGTTTTATTTAAGTATGAATGTGATCCGTCATCAATCACTATTACCTATTGCCCAACAACGTTGTGGCAGATTGTAATATCTATCAATAAAT
>NW_027108957.1:79441-83750 GCF_000696795.3 Halyomorpha halys
TATGGAATATAAAAAAAATTAATATTTTAAAATACAAATATATAAATGATTCAATATATATGATAAAGAATAGAGGTAGATTTTAATATAAATTATTTCAATAAAATGGCTTTTAGAAGAGAGAACTGGAACATCAACGAGGCGGATAAAAAAGTCTAATAAATGAAAATTAAATGCCTGAAAATGATTGTTTTTTTTTCTTTTCATTTAAACATTTTTCCCTAAACAGTTGTTGTTACTTTGTTATGTTCATACAGTAATAAACTTAATTACTTATCTCTTTTTAAAATTCTAACTTATTAATCCGGAGTAGGTAACGCCCACGGCATTTTCACTTTGAGTAGTTACCCGATGTCATTTTACATAAATTGAAATAGATAATAAACTGGGTTACCTAGTATTTAATTAATAAAAGAGTTGAAACCAATTAAATAATTACATATTTTAAATAATCCTGCATTAGTTACACAGTTGAAGTTACATATAATAAACTTGTGTCATATGCTTGCTTGCTTTGGTACACAGATTTATTTACAATATTTATTGGTTATATGAAGATAAATTATTTATTGGAAGATATGGCTAGTTCGAAGGGTTTTCAAAAATCCACTATATCGATGGATTTCGTTTTTCCGAGTTTCCACGGGATAGATAAAAGATTAAAAAATGAAGATATTTGTTAATTCTCTAATAAAACCGCATCACTCCTTGACTCTCCTCGCAAGGCACTTGACCTCTAGATGACTAAGCAAGGATAGGAATATTGATTTATCTAAAGGAGACATTTTTCGGTAAATATGCTATTTATACCCACACTTCAATAGGGTTAGTAAGAAAATAATTTTAGTTTGCACTTGGGAAGGGTATAAGAACGACAAACGTTTGATAATAACAGTATTTCTTTTAAAACAAATAAAAAATTCCCATTAACTATGTAAACATTCATAAACTTTCAAATTTTTTTTTTTTGGCATATCATCATCGGGTAACTATTTAAAATAATAAAAACTACAGAAATTATTTAAGTATTTATTTCATATGATTGATAGAAAATAATGGTTTATTCATAATAATCAGAATAGCATAATCAATCGGTTATGAAATAAATTGAAAAATAATTTTTTGCAAAATCAAAGAACAAGAGTTTGAAATGAGTAAGTTTTTTTTTTTTTTTTTTAATTTCGTTCCCTAGTTCGCCAAAAGTGTCCTAAGTTTGGTATTCCGTTAAAACGGTTATACAAGTACAGTGAAGGTAATTTTCTGTTTTGCTAACAACCATTAAGTTAGCTGTTTTGTTGTCATTAGTTCTTCTTTTTGTCAATTCCCATTAACTATGTAAACATTCATAAAATTTGAAATTATCAAAAACTACAGAAATTATTTTAAGTATTGATTTCATATGATTGATAGAAAATAATGGTTTATTTAAAATATTTATTTATAACAATTAGAATAGCATCATCAATCAGTTACAGAAATATATTGAAAAATAATTTATTTTAAAATCAAAGAATTTCAGACTTAATTCATGAAACGAAAAAGACGACTTTTCCTCTAGTCATTTGTTCTTAGAAACTATAGAGTTTATAACAATAGCCTTTTAAGACGGATTGTAATCACAACTTTTGAATACTATTCAATATTGCCTAAAACAAAGAATCAATTTGGCAATGATAATTTTTAGTTCTTTTTTTTAATGGTTTTTTAAAGAATACGTCATATAATGAAGAAAAGTTATAAATAAATAATCCATACATTATGCTTAAAATATCTCACTGAGTTGTTAAATTTTTATAATCATAAATTTTACTACAGGTTCAGAACTACTATACTTTCATTATTTATTTTTTTTAGACTATTCCTAGTAGAAACATTTTTTTAAATATATTTTTAATATTTATTACTTTTTTATATCTATTTATTACTTTTTTACATATATTTAGTATTGCTTTTATCAATTATTTTAATCTATTACTTTTTTTTTTATATTTACTTTATAATTTTATATTTATTATCTTTATTAGAATGTATGCATATCTTTGTGGATAATTGTTGATTTTTTAAAAAATTTTAATTGAATAGCAGTTATGTATATATTCTCAATTTATTCTATGTTAGTTAAAGATAAATAAAATATAATTAGATACATAGATAAATAATGGGAAAAATTAAGAATAATAAGGAAAACAAATAATAAAAAAAAAAAAAAAAAAACTGAAATGATAAAACAAAAAAAAAATCATGTATTACTACAATATATTATAAATTTAAAATTTAATTGAAACGTCGGAATAAAATAAATAAATATGGTTTTGTTTATTTATGTTGTTCTTTGCTGACCGCACCCCCCGACAAACTTCTCCAATTATTATAAATTTACTGTACTATGCCTGTACATTGTAAAATTTAAAAAAATAATTGTCTGGCTTGGTATAAGTATGTTGTGTATTTATCAATCCCACACATTTTTTTAATTAAAAGTTTTCTAATTTTTAAATGTGTAAACAGATCCAGAAATATTTTACTCAATCTCGCAACTTTAAAAAATCAAATTTTAATTTTGTATATATCCACAATAAATATACGCATGGCTAAATATTATGTATGGCTAAGAATTAAAACACTTAAAAAAAAAAATGTAATATTCAGAAACCTACAATCCCAATCTTCAATAAGGTGGAAAACAAGGTCAAAATACGCAATTCTTTACCAATCGACAGAAACAATAAATCATACAGCTTAGCGTTTTAAGGAAAAAAAATTGGCTTTCTTGAAAAAGGGATTACTGTAAGAGGAAGTCATATTGCAAAAGTTTTGAAGGACAGAGGTCTGGCAATAAAGGCCTGAGGAACCCCCGGCTTATTAAGTGCCTGGTGAAGGAAAGGAGGGTCGAAACTTGAGCCACAACGTGACTTTTCCCGATCCACTCCCAACCCTCTTGTTTATCTCCATGTATTTGGCGGACGTGAGCCACTTGCGGAATTTCCATTTTCTATATTGCACCTCATATTGTTATCGATCGAGAGACCTCATAAATATCTGTTTGCATGGCAATATTGCGAAAGGAATATAGAATGAATTTTTTACAATCCCAACCCTATCACTTTAACTTTAAAAATTGTTAGCTGCAGTTTTCATTCAAACTGATTTTCTCAGGTTTTCCCTTTCGCATACAAAGCTTCTGCATATAAACATTTATTCAGGGCATATATGAGCGCACATCATAACTTTCACCACCGTGGAAGAAGAAAATTTCAAATATTTTTTTATTTTTCTGTTTCTATGCAAAATCCGTACTTTAGGGTTTCTCCAGGTGCGAGTAACGACTATCAACTTTGTCTCTTAAAATAAAACAAAAGTTTAACAAAACATTACAAATCTGTGAATGTATAATTAGAATTGGAAGCGATTGGGCAGGCTCGCATGTCTCCGATTTTCCAGTCTCCAAACTACCATCTCTATTTCTCCTTTAGTTAATTGTCTATTTTTTTCATAGTCCACATTTAAACATTAGCTATTGCTGTTAAAAAAGCGAAATGGAGAATTATTTCAAATGAACAAAATTAAAGGTAGAAGTATTAGAAGATTTTTTTTTGTAAATTTTGCATTTAATTCCAATTAAACTATTTGAATGAGGATAAGACCTAGCTGATATTATAGATCACTTGATTTTACATTGGTAAACTTAGTTTAAAAATCGATAAAATGTGTAAAATCGATTCTATAAAGTGGAACTTAGATAAAAAGTTGCTTTAACATTCCAGCCATGTGCTTTTCCCATATATGTGATATCAGTTTCGTAAGATTTCGTTTTTGAGCAAGGCTGTTCACACAGAATATTTTGTGAAACAAGGTTATTAGACTCAGAGGACGTTACAACTTTTTTTTTTTTTTTTAATTGATGAGGTGAAAAAACTTCCAATCAGGATATAAACTATTCTTATCAATAATTTGGTTTATATATTTTATATATTATTATTCTATGGGTAACAGACCACGGAGGCGTAAGTCCTCGCGCGATGTATTTCCCAGTATTAGGATGTCATATTCTCAGTATTAGGAAATACATCGCGCGTTTTTTGACGTGTCTTTTTCGCAGCGTGGGTTCGTCACTCCCACGCCTATTTTTTGTGAGTGCCACCCGTTGGCTAATGGGCATCACAAATGCCCGGGGGGAGGTTGTCTGTGAGTTTTGCATTATTTTGTGCTTGAAAAAAAAAAACCGGGTGGGACCGGGATTCGATTCGACAACCTGTGGATTGGTAGACTGGTGCGTTGCCACCGCTGCCCCCTATGTTTTATATATATA
>NW_027108957.1:83800-101440 GCF_000696795.3 Halyomorpha halys
AATTATATTTCCCTCATATTTGTCAATTTTATCAATTTCCAGTTTGAAATCTTGTCAACTATACACAAATAGTCATATCAATATGCCCAATATGCTGTATTTTTACCTCTTTATTGATATGTCTGATTTTAATCCATTCTGCAAATTAAGTTAAAAAGTTTGTTTCATGTCAATTATTTTTTCTTACAATGTTTTCTTCACCTAAACAATTGCTTTCTAAACCAAATTTAAATTTCTCTTATCAAAACCTAGTCTTCTGAGCTTTTCAATATGAATCGGTTCAATGAAATCACTTTGGGAGTCAGCGTTACTTTTTTCAATAGTGATTTTAATTCCAAGAAAGGTTCTTTCTTCAGCCCAATTAGTTAGTACGTATTTTATATAATGTTGTTAATAATAATAGTTATGTTGTAATTCAATTAATAATTAATTCATATTACAAATTAGTGAGAAAATTTACCTTGTATAGATATCATATAAATTATTAAGATAAACCAAAAAGGTAGCTTTGTTTTTATTGTTCTATTCTAAATTTTCCTTAATTTATTCTGAAATTATGTTCGCTTATAGTTAGTTACCTACTATCGGTATCGGTACCGAGTATCGGGTATTATATAGGAAACGTTTAGGGATTTTGCGCATTCAATCCTTATAGTCTAAAATCCTTCATAAAATTTGTAATGCCCTTACTTCATCACACAAAAAATCGTGCGTCCTTAATGTTCCATATGTTACCGATATCGTCCGAACCAGATACCACTCCTTCCATTATAAACTCCCTAACTACCCACTCATACCAGTTTCTAATCCTACTTCCTCTTCCGTTCCTGACAATCCTCCGAAGCGCCTAAAAAAAGATGGCCTCAAAATCTTCTAATGTAGAAATGTTATTAAAGTCTAAGGGTATTCTCTATATATTTCTGTATCATACCATTATAATTCAACATCAAATTTACTATATGTATTTTTATGTAAATATCAATAAATAAATAAAAAAGAATTGTGCAATACCACTCAATGAATGTAAAAAAAAATAATCTTTCAGAAAACTTAAGTAAATATGGTTCAATGTTAATTTTTTTTTTAAATTGTATAAAAATGGATTTTTTTTCTTTAAACATGCGAGGTATCAAAGCTGATCTGAATAATTTTATTATTTCATTTTTGAGCTATTTTTTTCAAAAAGCCATTTTTATTTGAAACCTCCATATAATGGATATCTTCCCAGTAGTTGCCCGGTGTATAGAGGTTTTAATTGTATATTACTCTTACTTAAATCCATATGTTACCGTCATCTTTGTAACATATTTTTAACTGAGTCTTCCCCACGCGTCGCGGAGGTCACTTAAATTTCCTATTTCCTACTAATAGGTGAGTTCTTTGTCTTATTCCCATCTTTCTTTTACCACCTTCTTTTCTTATTTTTCCTGACTCACGTTATGTTCACCACATATTATTATTCTCATCTTTCTTTTACCCCCTTCTTTTTTTATTTTTCCTGAATCACGTTATGTTCACCACATATTGTTATTCTCATGTTTTCTATTCACTTCTTTGTCTTACTTGTAAATATTGTTTCTTTATTCTTGTACTATACTTATATATTTCATTAGTTAAATATATTTTCTTTCTCTCATTATTTTTTTTATTTTTTTCTTTGCATTATATAACTTAAAATTTTTATTTTCTTAATAATATTATTTTACTTACATATATATATTATTTCCCACTTCTTTTATCATTTTATTATTATTAATTTTCATTCTGCACAATTATTTACTTTAATGATACTCTTTATTTTTTCCTTTATATTCAGTGGTTTTTATCTTGTTCTTTGTTCCTATCCACCTTCAATCTATCTTCTCATCATTACTCTTACTTACGTTTTCAAAGCCCATCCTTGTTTTTTATAAATCTGTATCGATTGCGGTGGTATTTCAAGAGGATATTAACACAGCCTTACGCTCCGCCTCATATCCAGGTCAATGATACAGCTGGATGACAGATTATCGATATGGTACAGGAAACCAATCTTGTACATAGTTCTAACTAAGATAATACCCTCAAAGCAATTTCAATCTAATAACTTATGCAATTAATGTATTAATTGTTATTAGAACAACAATTTTATTAAATCTCCTCACTTGACTTGTGAGTCGTTCAGTAATTTTACGTTAGCCTGTAAACTCTACTCCAACTTGCTTGTAAATTGAAATAAACCTTTATTATTACCTTTTTGGAAACAATGCTCAAGAGTCTTCAAAAGACTGCTTCTAGGAAATCGTAGGAAGCCGTTACTATTTACATCATAGCTTACATCGGATAAATGAGAATATTGCTCATGGTACAGCGTTTCATAACCTTTTAATTAAACAAGTATGAACAGGAATCCTATTACGTTCAACTTTTTGAATGTATTTGAGTAAGAGTTAATAAATTAACATTTCTCTTGAAGTTAATAAAGAATCATCCAGTTTCATTTAAACACCCCCCCCCCCCACAAAACGCCTACAGACTCGTTGATCATTTCCATAAATTCTTAAAATCCATTTAACCGCCATTTCTACCCACCAAAACAACCATTCTTTTTTTTTACTTTTTAAACATTTATTTATAACCATCATTGGTCAACGTGCAAAGTTATAATCTTTCCTCCTCGTCGTGCCCCTCATATATCCCATGATAACAGTTCCTCTCATACTACCAACAAAAAAAAAGACGAACGTATCCAGTATATTAGTAGATGTACGACTTAAATAACGGTTATTAAAACGTCACAATTACCGGACTTAAATCCGAGCCCATAAGACAGAACTAGAGTACGTTACTCCCCGAGCGGTAGCGGGTAGAAAAGCTGGTGAGCTTCTAAAATTAAATATATTAGTACAGAATCTCTTTTTTTGTTTCATACTCTTAAATGAAAATGATTTTTACTATCAACCTAATAGCCTAATAAAATCAATATATTTATAAAGAATAAATGGAAGTTCAAAATTAGCTCTGAGAATGTTAAGACTATAACAACTACATTTAATAGTGAAATTACAAGGCAATTCCTCGCTTAGGCTAATACTACTGGCAAAAATGATTCTTCGATTTCGCTGAAGAAGGGTTGATAGTGCATATTTATGTTAATATGGTTGAGTGGGCACATCGCCATTGGAGCACTAGCACTGGCACATTAGTGAAATGATAAAGTGATTCCAAGATATGGATGTGGACCAATGCAAATGGCCCGTGTAATGTGTAAGCACCATTCATGTGTTATCACTTTTTAGCTAGTCCAGATAACAGCGTTCATCATTTGCAATCACAGTAACTGCCGACTGCACGGAATAGAATTCGAGTAATATATTCTCTCTAGTTGGAGAATCATTTTACCTTCGATAGTCTGTATAAATGGGTTTCGTGCAAACAAAAAAAAAAAAATGGAAATAAAATTAAGTGCTGAAATTAATGAATCATCCAATAAAAAATAAATAAATAAAAAAAATAAACTGTACAAGTACAACCAATGTAGGTTATATTCTTCGGCTCTTAGTTTCAGTATTATTACTTTAGCATATTTAGGGGAATAAAAAATGTCAGATGTTTCAAAACGTTAAAAAAAATTTTTTTCTTTTAAATAAAACAATTAACATATTATTTTGTTTATATTTTATATTTCTATACTAACTGTAGTTATTATCTTATGGTTGTTATCTTGTTTTGTTTTTAGCCCTGAAGAAGGCTAGAAACTCTAGCCGAAACGTCGGCACATTAAAATAAGTTAGTCATACTTATTTGTGTTTCATTGACCGCACCCCCAACCATCTTCTCCTCATTTATCATCCACGGTCAACTATCTCTCATAATTATAAATAAAACAAATTTTAAAATTCAATTTTAGTCTTAAAACAATTAGTACAAGAGCCCAAGAGGAGAAAAAAGGGAGTTATCTCACCCAATTGTTTTATTACTTTAATGAAAACTATGTATAATTAATAGTAAAAATTGATGAGTCTGCCAAGTATAGGTAGGGGGAATAAAAAATGGCGGCTGTTTCAAAGCGATAAAAAAAACTAATTTTTCATTCGGAGCTTTATATCTTAAAAAGTAGGAACAACACAAAAAATTCTAAGAGAAAGTCATTTAAAGAAGAGTATATTTGCTAAAATATGAGCCCTAATAGAGTTATTTACGATCAATAGTTCTTGAGGTATAACTTTTTAAAAAGCAACATTTCTTAAAAATGTTGTATGGGACGTACTTAAAGATCAGCAGTTAGTGAATTTATTTTGAAAAATTTATATCTGAAAAACCATTTAACGTACAGATGTCTATTAGCACTAAAATTAAAACTAGTTCAATGAGCTATAAAGTAGTTTATGATGTTTATCTTCGTAGGAGTAACAGTTTACATGAAATTCGCTAAAATAAATTGATTTATAGTTGTTCGGACAAATTTTCATTTGCCAAATTTATATTCATACGTAAATATCACAAAAACTACAACCTCTACGAAGATAAGAGTAATAAACTACTTTATAGTAAGTTAAATTTCCTTTAATTTGAGTTTTGGAAGACATATGTGCGTCCAATGGTTTCTGAAATGAAGTTTTTCATTAATCAAACTTACTGTCGGAACAGCTATAAATCAATTTATTTTAGCAAATATTATGAAAAATACTATTCCTACGAAGGTAATGATCATAAACTTCTTTATAGTCCATTCAGCTAGATTTAATTTGAGTGCAAATAGACATCTGTACCCCACATAGTTCCTGAGATATAGATTTCTCAAAATAAATTAACTAACCACTAATCTTTAAGTTACGAGTTACGTCCCATACAACATTTTTATGAAATGTCCCTTTTTAAAAAGCTGTATCTCGAGAACTATTGGACGTAAATAGCTCTTTTAGGGCAAATATTTCAGCAAATTTACTCTTCTTTAAATAATGTTCTCTTAGATTTTCTAGTGTTGTCTCCGAATGAAAAATTAATGTATTATTAAGGTTTTGAAACAGCCGCCATTTTTTTATTCCCCCTACCTATGCTTGGCAGACTAATCAATTTTGACTAATAATTATACCTAGTTTTTCATTAAAGTAATAAAAAATTGGGGTGAGATAATTGCCTTTTTTTCTTCCCGGCTCTTGTACTATTTTAAGTCGGAGGTTTCGACCAATTCGACCATCCTAAAGGACAATCACAAACAGATTTTATTATAAATAGATTTTTAACAATTTTAAACAATATGATTAATAAATTATCATACTTTAAATACCAGTTAATTTAATGTGAATAATCGAAAAAATAGGTAATTAGACATAACCTAAATTTATATGATTTCCTAGTGTTTTAATGTCTCATTGAGTAATTTTTGGACTGAAATCATTGACCTGGACCGAATAGCCTGCATAAAGATTTTTAAATTGATGTGGTTGTAAATTTGCATTTAAGATTGTCCTTGAGCATGGCCGAATTGGTTGAAACATCGTATTTATAAAGAAATATAGATTGTTTTGAGACTAAAATTGGATAAATAATAACCAGTCTCAAGAAAGTGTAAAGCTTATATATAAAAAGATTTTTTCATTTGCTGCTCCACATCGTTAAAACTGCCCACAAAACTAGAAAACATAACACAATATCATTAAGTTTACTAAAATATGAGTCCTAATAGAGTTATTTACGTCCAATAGCTCCCATAATACAGTTTTTAAATTAATTTTGGAAAAACTACATCTCAGAAACCATTAGACGTCCAGATGACTATTATCAAACAAATTAAAGCTAGTTTAATGTACTATGAGGAATTTTATGTCGTTTATTTTTGTAGGTAAAGTATTTTTCATGATACTTGCTAAAATAAATTAATCTCTAGTTATTCGGACATAATTTCAAAAGCAAAATTTGTATTGCAAATATCATGAAAACTACTGCGCCTACGAAGATAAATATCATAAACTACTTTAAATTATATTAAACTAGCGTTAATTTGAGTACTGACAGATATACGTACATCTAATGGTTCCAGAGATATATTTTTCATAAATCAAACATTTTGTCCGCACAACTAGAAATCAACATTTTGTGAATTTATTTTTGGCAAATATCATGAAAACGCCTAAGAAAATAAACGGCTTAGGGGTGGAATAACTGACTATTTTTCCACCGGGCTTTTGAACTAATCGGTTCACGAACGGTATGGTACATTCCATCCTATAGCAGTGAGTATAGCTAGACTCGATATGCGGCTTATAGAACTCAAAAGTGGTTTTATATGTGAAAACGACAAAGCTCGTGAGCTGCATTGTCACAAACGAAGAAACTAGAGTGTTCTATTGTTTACTCAAGACATAAAAAGAGTGCCGCTACCCTTCTTCGCCCAAACTGCAAAAAATTAAATAATCGCGTTATGGTGAGGTACTGGGAAGTAATAAAAAAAATTAAGCTGCAGAAGAGAAATGTTGAGGAAAGGTTGTATAATTCTCTATGCCAAAACTCGTGGTTCGACAAACATTCGGTCTTTTGTATCTGTTAAATGGGACATAATCACGCATCCTCTCTATAGCCAAGACAAGGAACCCGGAACGGCCACCTGTTCATGCTGAAAGAACATTCCGAGAGCGATTTATGTCCAACAACGTGAGAGATGAGACTCAACGCTGTCTTAAGGACATGACAGGGAACAGGAATCACTGTCACAAAAACTGCCAGTATTCAAAAATGCATTAACAGGGATAGCAATCATGTTAAGTTGTTACCAATAATTGGGTAAAAATCTGGCAGTCCAGCGTGATTCTGGCCAGATCTCCTCCTTGCACAACCGTTGGTCTAGTAACAGTACTCCCTTACAAATTACTACACCCTCTGATCGTTCATGGGTTGTAGGGGTACAGATTTAATTTAATATGAAGATAAACGTGATTTATCTATGATAATAATATGCTTTATTAGCATCAATATTTTAACAAAAGACATAGGGATGAATTTTAATGCAGTTTGCTACAGCAACGAAAAATAAGTTGAACTATCACTACTTTCAAAATAAATTTCCCTATATCAAATAAAATAACAATATAGGCAATCAATTAAAACAAAACATTCATTAAATAAAAAATTAAAAAAATAAATATTGTTCATAACTTTTTCGATTTCATCCTATCCCTAGCAACAAGCCACCAGTTATCGTCGACATATTGTCATTCCCATGCGGTCGACTCTTTTTCTATTTCTTTTCCTTTGGGATATACTAAGTTCATGCCTTGTACTATCTTTTGTCCTTCATCCTCGCCATTTATCTAGTCCAATTCCATTTTAGAGATTCAGCCCTCATGCTTTTAATTACAACTTAACTTGTTATATTAAGATGTAGAGATGAAAAGAAACTTACTTTAGAATATCAACAATACTCTATATCTTGGAGTACTATTATTCCTATAATAGTAATATATAATTTAACATTTTGACATTCACCAAAAATTTAATATATCAAAATTTTAATATAAAAAAAAACTTCATAAAAAAAAATCTAAAACATTTATATTTTTAGTTCTTTTCCTATTCTTAATTTATATTAAACTCCTTAAAAGCTTCATCTAGTCAATACTTTGGCCTTGAGATCTTTAACTGCGTCTATTGTAATTCTTCTAAGATTATTTATGTTCGTTGTTATTAAACGACAGTTATACTAAAAGAAAACTTAAACAATTTGTATATATAAATAATTGATCTCATAATTTCAATAAATGAAGAACGATTGCGGTCAAGACGTTACGACGTTTCGCCCCACTTTGTAGAGCTTCATCTGGGCTGTTCAAGTTGATAGCTTTGGCGACTTTTGTAAATTTTTAAATCACATTGTTTAATAAAAGTTTTTAATAAACTTTATAAAGAAATAAAATTCTTTGAGACTGTGAAAACAAATCATAAGACTTTTAAAATCCTCAGTGGCGTTAAAAATTACAAAAGCAATATAAATAAAACTGCAATTCGAAATCTACAAAAAGTAAATTAGCAATAGGACATTCAGTGCATATATCAATAAATAAACCCGGCTTTAATTTTTAAAATGCCACAATCTAATAAAGAGAAAATAATATAAATCAATAGTATTGAATACGTTTATATTAAAAAAAAAATCTTGAAAGGATAGCAAATCAATACATGCAAATATATCATCTACACTTTCTCCCCACTCCCAATTAAGCACAAGTCCATAACTAAGCCTGTCAACTTTAATGCATCAGGCAAAGCAAGTTTATAGTTTAAGTAAATGTCGGAAATAAGTTCTAAATAAGGAAAACGGAGAAGTTCTCGGAATAGATCATATTCAGCTAATAAAGCTAAAGCCAATTTTAAGCTATCATATTAGATAATTTAAAAAACATGATACTTTGGATCTCTTACAAAACTAATTTGATTCTTATTGAAAATGAAAATCTGTATCGCTCCAAACCACGGAGGGTCAGAGGTTCTAAACTTTTGTAAAGAGATACTGGTTCTTGAACAAAGATTATACAAGGAGGTGACTAGTTCATGAACACTCTTAAGTGTCAGGTTTCCCCCTATTTTTACCCCACTTTATAAGGCTGGATTGGTTGGATCCCGGAGAACATCCATAATCTACAGAGTTGTCTCACGGCAACTGTAACAGAATAAAGAATTACCTGTTACAACCAGATTCGAACCCGAACTACCCTGCTCTTCGATTAAATTTAATTCTTATTGCACTAAAAAAATTTTAATTTGAGAATCCTGAGAAAATCCGAAACGTGGACTTCCTCGAATATAGAAGCATCGAATAATATGAATAGTCGTAATACTTATTAAATAATTTTTCAATGTTTGATATTATTAATTAATCAAAGTTTAATGCTAATTGTACTTATATCATATTTAATATACAGGTTTATGGCATCTGTCTGAAACTGATGCCACATAAAATTTTAATGTAAAGGTTAGAGCGGCTGCTACTGAAATATAAATAAGCAATAAAGCTTCCATGTAAAATAAATAATAAATGAAGTTCATATAAATCGGCTCCTCTCCAATATCTGTATGCATTTTCAACAGAAATAGATAAAACATTTATTTTAAGCCGTATAATTACTCATTTAATAATATTCATTTTAAAAAGATTTATCTATACAGGCATTTATTTACTCATCTATGTGAATTATTTATATACAGTGGATAAAATTACAAAAAATAAATGGAAACCATTTCTCCCTTATTAATTAAATATATCTCTTGATGAAATTAAATATACACATTCAACGTTTTATAAATTTAAAGCAATGAAAGGACATTATTTTTAATGAACGTGTAAGATGATTTAATGGTACATGTGACATTTGTATTTTAAATAATTAAATCATGTATCCTTTCGTTAACATAGATAATTAAACTTTTAGCAATATTTTTTTAAAGTTAATATTAATAAATACTTCATGGTGTTCAGATTTGACAAAAAATCTTAGCTTTATTGAAATATTAAATTTATGCAGGTACAGAAGAAGACCTGTAAGGGTTTATTTACACATGTAGACAAACTTACAAGTATCCCTTAAATACACAACTAACATAAGTTACAATACATGTCCACACCTAATTATTTTTCTCGAAAATATGGTACTATCACTTAAAAAAAAAATTTCCAAATAAATTATGGAAAATACTTACTCCAATCAGTAGAGCAATAAAAACCAAAGTAACTAAAAAATGTGCTTCTAACCATAATAATTTATTTTTTATTTATTAATTTTCTTTTTATCCCTACTTTTTGGTAAACATATTATGAAGCTTTAACGAACGAATGATTTTTTAATATACCGAGGTAAAAAAAAATTTCCAATTAGTACATATTATTATCCTATAAATTTGTACGTTTTGGGATTTACCCCATACTATGTACTATATATCCTCATATTTTTTTCAATTTATATTAAGAAATATTGGCACTTATACTGAAAATTAATTTTTTTCTATAAATCTTTACTTATTTAATTATATGTATAAACGACAATATTTCTCAATAGTAATTTATATAATTGACAAACATGAGGATACATAGTACTTGAGTAAATCCCGAAGCGTTGTAAAAAATCTAGAATAATAATATGTTCGTTTTTCACCACAGCAAATTAAAAAATTAATAAAAGAAAATAATGCACAGGGTTTAGTACAAGAATAATACAATTAAAAGCAGCTAAAAAATCTGTTTTTAACTCATTTTTAATTTTTTTTTTTTTTTGCGTAATGATTTTTTTTTAAATAGATCATGAAGCCCTAATGACTAATTGGTTTTTCTAAAAATATTCATAAAATCTATAAGCAAAATATAGTAAATACTGAATCTTGTTTAAGTAGAATAATAAAATCAGAAGAAATAAAAAAAAATAAATCGATATATCTATTTAATTTATTTTTTATAAAATTAATTCAATATTTTTTGTTAATATACCAAGAAGTCCAAAAATAATAATAAAAAAAAAAGATTCGATTTTGCTCAAAAATTTGGCAATATCAACAAAATAAAATATGATAAATACAACTCTAGCCATAAATAAAGGAATAATAAAATGGAAAGGAACTAAAAGAAAGCTCATAACTTGAGCTCTAGATGGTTCCATAAGTTTTTTGAATAGGTCATAAAACGTTTGTGACCCACTGATTCCTCTAAAACACAATAGGAAAATCTAAAAAAATTATAAATAAAATATGGTAAATATTTACTCCTGTGTGAGTAGAATCAGAAAACTGCCTTCTACTCTTAGTTCCTATTTCAATTTCTTTATTATTTTTTGGAGTTTGATACTTTTCTTTTCAAATAGATCACTAAGCCCTTATGAACAAATGATAAATTTTCATAAAACATTTTTGGCAAGATCACCGAAAAAATACGGTAAATACATACTCTAGTTCCTTTCATATCTTCCTTGTTGAAGTCCTAATGGCCAATTGATTTTTCTTAAAATAAATAACATCTAATGACACAAATATTTATTATAGTTACTTTAATAATTTTATTTATTTTATTATTATTATTAGATTTATTTTCACAAATAAATCGTGACATACTAAAACATCATTTCATATTTCATAATAAAATTGTCAAAAAAAATATATAATAATAATGAAAAAACATTATTACTGTTAATAAAAGCAATATGTTTCAAAATAATTTACTATTCTTATTTTTTATATTTCAATGACAATGTATATGGTTATTAGTAAAACGGAATGAGATTAAAAAAATTCTTTCGACAGTCTAAAAATATTCATTGATGAAAAATGTTTTACTTTTTTTTCCAGCTTTTTATTATTAAAAATATTCAGAGAGTATAATGCACTGTTAATCCAATATAACACAAGCGCTGTCAACAAAAGGGGAATCAAACAGAATTGAAGAGTTTGAAATTCTTCAGATGTATATGAAAGCAGGGGAGTTGAATGAGGAATATATTCACAGTGGAAAATTCTAGAATTGGAAATTCCACTTATACAATTAAAAATCTCTTTATAAAAAATTTTAATTTTCTTTTTGTTTAGTAATATTTTTAGTCAGAAACGTCTCTCTCTCTCTCTATATATATATATATATATATATATATACACATATATGGGAGCGGGATAGCTCAATGTTAAGGCACTGTGATACTAACTCCAAAGACCCGGGTTCGAATCCGACAATGGAAAATAATTATTTATACTGTAGCCGTGAATCAACCATATGGATTCGAATAAGTAATGTAATATCAACGTATACTAAGAATTTTTATTTAAATAATTTTAAGTACGATCGTAATATAAAATCATTCCTAAAATTTTAAAATATTCTGCAGTTTTATGATATCATTATTTTCGGTCGCGAGAGAGAGAGTATCCCCAATGAATAATTAAAACTAATTAGAACTGAATAATATTACCCAAAATTTTCATTAAAACAAATAATTATCCTTATTTTTTTAATCATTTAAATATTTCACTCATTTTTATTACTTATTTATTTGTATTGTTTTGTAATACAAAGGTCATGAAATAATAACAAATTAAAATATTTTTCAAGTCATCCTATGCTTTTGAGGATCATTAAGAATAAAAAAGGTCTTTAAAAACAGAATTAACTATTATTTAAGTGAATAATATATTTAACACACTCCGATACCAAATTTTACAATCCACAAAGAATATATCATTTTAATTATAAACATATTCTTTATTTTCAGTATGATCTACTTCAGAGCGAAATTAATTATAAATAAACTAAATTGTAATGGACACAAAATTAATTAACCATTAATATTTAAAAATTGTATCCCTGAAAATCCGGCTCTAGACTATATAAAAGGCCGATATATAACTTAATATATAAGTACGGTATGTATGTATAAAAAATCTTCATCCATACAATATTTAATAAAAATTCTTATAACTAATCCTCATAATTTTGATTAGATCAGAATAGAATAAAATTAAAACAAATTTTAAGTTTCTTTTTACTGGTCTTTGAGGAGATACCAAAATACCAGTCTTGAGAGATTGTGACAATTAATCTTAATTCATATTTTCAGAAAGCTGTATGAAAATTGCTAAAAATAGAAAGAAATAATTTAAAAAAAATATTCATACAACATGAATAATAACAATAGTAATATTCTTTTTCAAGAATACTAGCTTACCTAAAAATAAATAAAATTCGTTGAATAATTAGTTATGTTAGTGAAAAATATTTTATTACATATATCAAAGAATAATTAGATATTTATAATATACGTTATTTTTTCTTTCTAATCGTAAAAGTATATGGACAAATGTAAATAGAGATGAAAAAATATATACCTCATAGTACACAATATTTTATTAAAAATCCGATTTTAATCCTTAAAAATAATTATCCAAGATTGGAAAAATTGGAGAATACCAAAATGTCTACATTTTTATACTTATTTACTGGATAAATAATTATCATATTTCACTGGTCGAACTTATCTCAATGTTTCAAAAGGCTTTAATTGCCAAATATTTTTAAATCTACCAAATAATAAAAATATGGAAAATTGGCCAAGATTTTAGCTCACTAGCTTGTAAGGATGACTAGAAATGAATATAAAAAAAAGGAAACTATTTTCAAAATTCAATGAAAAATTGTTTAAATGAAAATGTTTTGCAATCCTCAAAAAATGTTCTACTTTTATTTCCAACACATTCTTCATCTTTAGAATAATAAAACAACAAATCTAATAAAATAAAAAATTAAATACTAATTTGGCTATTTTTTCTTTCTTATTATTAAAATTAAATACATAAAGAAATGTTTATATTATTATACAATATTTCGTTAAAAATCCTAATTTAATTCTCAAAATTGGGATTTGATAAGTATTGAAGAATATCAAAATTTCCAGTTTTCAATTTTTTTTTTTTTTTTAAATTTATTTACTGGATATATAATAGTCTTCAGTAATTGACAACTTATATCAACTCAATGTTTCAGAATGCTGTTAATTTATAAAAAATCTGGTCAATAAGTCAAATATATGTTTTTGAAATAAAATCATCATTTTGCTTAATACATGCTGTAAATGCTTCTATCACTCTCATGTAATTTATTTTTCTGTTGTTTTTTTTTTTTCAATTTTAAAAATTTATTTCCATGTTCAATATAAGATAAATACCTGTTTCGGAAGCCAGAGAAAGCAAACTCTAGGCTCGTAAAAATATTTTAGTTAGTAAAAATTAATACGGTTGTAATAAATAGTTCGCGATGTTTTACTGGAGGCGAATACACAACGAACCCACACAAGGAGAGCTGGATGGAGACTGGGGGTTGCCAGATACCCCCACTCCCTCCTGTTCCCCCACCACCCTTCCACATAATACCTTTTATTAATGCACCAAATCTTTTTTAAGAGGGGATAGTGTAATTCTGAGCTATATCTCAGGATTATATAAAACCATTAAATATACATACTTTTTTTCCCCCTTTCCTTCCCTCTCTTCCCATCCAATCCTCTTGCCATTAATCTGGAATTTAACGTATCTCCGTTGTAATTAGACGAGGAAGGGTGGAGATTACCCCCAATGACAGGATGAAGTATGAGTGATAATAATATAAATTTATGGAAACATAGGTAAATTTATTTTATGATAGGATTTAAAATAAAGCCGGGGCTTGACATCCTTTAAGAGAGAGTAGAGAGGGATTACTTAATATGTTGCCAACATGCTTTAAAGTAGGAACTATGTTATTATAAAAACCTTTGCCCTCGTGATGAAGGATTTTCTCAATTACTCTAGCCTCAAATTATCATTGGCTTGCTTTTTTAGTTTATTCCCTCCTTTAAAAAGTACTATCATCAAAAATCAGTATAACTACTAATCTCTTAATTTTTTAAAAAATATATATTTCCTCTAATAATTAATTATAAAAAGCGTGTTCAATTATGTAAAACATCGCTAGCCATCAACGCCATTTATTTCTTTTTTATTTACGCTTATTTTTATTTATTTGGTATCATATTTGTGATATGTTTTATGACTAATTCTATTGATCTATTATCACCAATATGGGTTACGGATATACCAGAGTTTAATCTAAAACTATTGAAGTGGAATATGAGATATAGGAATTTTTAAAATATATGGCTAATTGACATATTTTTATTACAAACTGGGAGACGCGGTGGTACAGTGGTAATGAAACGTTCTATTAACTCCAACGACCCGGGTCGAATACACCTGTGACAAATAATTATTTCGTTTCTCTGTCAGTCAGCCCTGTGCGTTCGGGAGTCCACCCAGTCTCATTAAGAGGGTATCCTTAATTAAGTAAAAATCTGACAGTCGACCGTGATTCTGAGCAAATCACCTCCTTGCACAACTGCAGGTCTAGTAACAGTGCATCCCTACAAAGTACTGAATCCCTTGTGAATTAGAGTGGTACAGATTTTTATTTTTTTTATTACAAATTGACAATTCAGAGACTACTATTATGTGATTGGAACTATTATTAGGTTTTGAAATACTTGTTAAAATAATTTATACAATATCCTACAAATAATTTTTAGTTCTAGTAAACTTGATTGTTTTGTTTTCATAATTTGTAGTTAGAGTCAATTTTATAAAACACTATTTTTAAAAAGTCTATAATAATAATAAAAACATTGAATTATACATATATAAACCGATATCACCAATCGTTCCCTACATACATCGGTCTAGTGACGACCCTACAAACCAATATCTACAATATCAGTCCTAATACGATCCTTCCATCTATGTTTCGGTTTACAACAAGAACGTTTACATGTCGGTTCAGTGTTTATCAACCGTTCATTACTCAGCCCTACAACCTTACACGCCCATCTTATTCCTTGCAATGCTATAACTTGAATTATATTTACCGAGTGAAGTTCTCTCAATTCAGCGTTGTTTGACCTTCTAAATTCTCCGATTAACTTATCGATTTTTGGTCCGAATATTTTAATTAAAACTTTATTTTAAAAAACCATAACGCTCTGTTATGGTTAGTGTAGTATGCCAGGTTTCACATCCTTAAAAAACAGTGGGAAGGATAATAGTTTTTTAAATTCTAACTTTAAACGCGCAACAGAATGCGCATACTGAGCAATTTCGAAATTAAAAATAACAACCATTTCCCGGCTTCATCCTCGTTTTTATTTCTTCATTTTTAAAAAAGTCTACAATAAACAAATCATTTAAAATAAAAAGTCTGTAATAAATGCTTAAACATAAAAATAAGATATTAATGCTTTATTTAAATTTTTTTTTTTAGAATGCTTTTCACCAGAATGTTTCTTCAGATATGGGGTGATTTCTTGATAACCTTTATGAAGAGAAAATCTGGTTTTCAGGTTTTCTTCTCGTGATAGTAATTATCCCCCTTGTGCACGGAGATTGGCTCTAACCTCGTTAGGGATAGAAGAAATTACATTTTAATTGCAATTACAAAAGACGTTATATTGAAGCTGATTAAGTACCTACGAGCATGATGGTGACGCTCCCAGGGACGTCATTACGAGTATGGCGTTTCATCGCCCTTTATAATTGCAAAAATCGTCGGGAAGTTCGAGATGGGAGAACATTATTTAAATATTATTAAACCCAAACGCATATAGACTACTTAGAGAGGTAATTATTCTAAAAATGTTTAGAAAATGGACCAACTTGAAGTGATATTCTCCCGACCTCCAATAAATGGGGCCGTCCGTAGCTCAGCTGGCTAGGCGCAGGTCTATAAATCTGAGATCTGCGGGCGGAACTTGTTCGAATCCGGCTTGGGATGTTGACTTTTTCATTAAGTACCGGTCCGCCAATATGAAAAACTTGATCCTCCATCCCATGGTGCTTAACCATTTAAGCAGTATAGCACTTCTATGGGAGTCTTGGGCCGACAAAAAAAATATTGGGAAATTTTACATTTTTTTCCAACGACTAATTGCTTCTGGAGAGAAACATTTTAAGATTACCTCAAATACAAGAGGTTTGATTGGTGAATGAAAAAGAAAATTGTCTGGCCGTCCATCAGGCTGATTTTGGCTAATACAATTTTATTAAAAATTGTAAAGTTATACTAGAAAAAATATGTATATATAGTTGACCGTAAAAATTTAAGTATAAAAAGATGTTCAGGGTTGCGATCAAAAAAGGAACAAATAGTTAATAACTATTTTAATGTCCGACGTTTCGCTCTACTTTGCAGGGCTTCATCAGGGCTAAAAAGATACAACAAAAAAAACTGAGAATATTACGACAATAAGATACAATAAGGTAATTTAAGCTATGATAAATATTATATAAAAATAAGGTGATAAGTAATTACATATAAATAAAAATTACTATTTTATGTCTTCCTTCCTTTTATTTATATGTAATTTCTTATCACTTTATTTTTACATAATATTTATCCTAGGTTTAATTTCCTTATTGTATATTATTGTTGTAATATTCTCTTTTTTTTTTTTGTATTTTTTTAGCTCTGATGAAGCCTTGCAAAGTAGAGCGAAACGTCGGATATTAAAATAGTTATAAACTATTTGTTCTTTTTTTGACCGCAACCCTGACCATATTCTTATATTTATACTAGAAAATGTACTGATAGTGCTAATTCAGGATTTACCTCGCCAAACCCATATTTGTGATTTTACCCTTCCAGAAAAAAAAAAATGCCCGAATTTCTTATATAGTCCAATTAGGATTTTTGTTGCAATAAATCCAGTTCCAGCAGTTTTAGGAGTGTGTAGAATTCCCCCTGAACAACGCCAAGTGAATTCTTGTTGATTTCAGCTAGCCTGGATACAAGACTCAAAAATCATTTTTGTAATTTTTGGCCGTATATGTCGAAAAAGGTGTGTGCAACAGAAAATGGCATAGTTTCTAAATAAAAGCTTATTAAATTACCTTGAAATGGTGTAATCAAATTCAACCGTATCTCCTACGTTTCCGAAATAAGACCGCCATAGCGTAATATTTTCTCAAAAATGTATGAAAAATTACGTTTCTTTTTCATACATCACGATTTTTTTGCCCTTTCATGTCTTATACAGGAAAATTGCGATAAACGAAGTTATATTATTAAAAGTCCTCTAAGAATATATGTACTACTGCTAACTTCTTCCGTTTTTTTTT
>NW_027108957.1:102400-110319 GCF_000696795.3 Halyomorpha halys
TTCCGCTGTTTCAGGAACTCCGCACGTTGGGCATCGGGGGTCGTCTTCCGGGGTTCAACTTAATCCTTTAAGAGGTGTAGATAGTTGACCGTAGATTACTGATTGGAGAAGATGGTCGGAGGCTGCTGTCAGCAAAAAACAACATAAATAAACAAAATTATTTATTTATGCCGACGTTTCGACCTGATTTTCAGGTCTTCATCAGGCAGTTAAGCAGAGAGGTAAGCAGAGATTTCTGCTAGTTAGTTTTGTTGAGTTTAGCAGAAACCTCTGCCTACAACTCCCTGATGAAGACCTGAAAATCAGGTCGAAAAGTCGGCATTAATAAATATTTTTGTTTATTTATGTTGTTTTTTGCTGACCGCATCCCCCGACCATCTTCTCCTTTGACCTGACCTCATCATTAATCCTTTAAGCATTAAAAGGTTATAAAGATAAAATTCAACTTTATTTTAAACAAATAATAGAACAATTATCATTTGTAATATTCATAATACCAAATTAAAGAAAAATAGATTAGGAAAATAAAAGAGCTGAGTCGTCAGTGGCAATTAGATATTATCTCAACTCCCTTTCACTTCACCGCATTCACCTCGGCAAATATAGTTTTTTCCATAATTGGAATGGGTTGAGCTTAAACTGCATATCGAAGACCAGTTTTACAATTAATTTTTTTTTTCAATCATTTCTAATTACCTTAATTTACAATTAGCTAAATAAATCATAAAACATAGCGTCTATTTTCAGGAAAGTAAATAATATTTATATACTTTTTTTTTATAATTATTGTAGAATTAGACACGACATTACTTTACTTCACCACTGTAGTGAAGGAGGCGAGGGCGATTGATATTCTTTTATGAATCTCTATAACATTTTTCGTTACTCTTATTGCTAAATACATTTCACAACACCCTTGTTATGCTAAAAAAAATTGCCACAATTATCCTTAGAGCGATGGACTATGTAGAAAAAAAAGTGTAAAGTAAATGCTGGAATGCACTGCGTATTTCAAATTTAATTTTATTTTTTGTTATGTTTTGAGAAAGTTGCATTCGCACGTAACAACCCTGCTGCCATCGCATGGTGCTCCCTTAAGAGATCAATGCCAGAGAATACAGTTTTGTAGGTATATACAAATATGTTTTTTTGTTTTGTTTTTTGTGGGTAAAGGGAAAAATCCTTCATAAGGCGAAGTTCAACAATAAAAGTTACAAAACAATGTGAGATTCCTGCTCATAAAAAAACCATGACCGATTCTTCTTTACCACCCCGTGGAACCGCTATCAAACCTTCAAAAGGCAGAAGGGATATCTGCCTACATCTTCCTTGTACATCTTATTTACTCTTCCTTCTAGCTCTTGTGCTCTGAGCCTTCTACCAATTTGCACTGCATAAACTGCTACAGCACTCCAATTTTTCTGCCTAGTCATCATCGAGGCAAATAAGTTTTCAATCTATATGGAATGTTCCATTGTTTCATCTACAGAATCACAAGTATATCAACTTGAACGGTATATCAACTATAATCTGTCCTCCAGTTACAAGCGGACAAAGAAGGCGCTGAAGCAACCATGTCCTGTAAGCAGTTCCACTTTTCCGGGATATCCATGTCAATACATCGGGAATCATACGGTGGGTCCATCTTCCAGAACATGAGACATTCTAACTTCTCTGCCGTCTTACAAAAGTCTCAATTCTTTCTTCTTATGCTAATGTAGCCCAGTGGGTAACCGGCTCTTCTCGTTTCTTTCGGAACATCCGGCTGCGTTCCTCTGCCAAAATATCTATTGGAGCCATACCTGCGATGACGCACACAGCATCATAGGATACAATGCGAAAATCTCGAGCGAAACGCAGAGCACTTCTTCGATACTAACATCATAACTAACATCATTACGGAAATATGATTGCACCTGGCAGGCTTCCGTCCAGCCGCGTACATTATCCAGAAGCTTCCTCTAATTCTCTTGGTCGTCCAATACTTGGCATAATCCTAGCCAAATGTGTGTCTGTGTATGTGTACTGCGAAGTGGTATGTAAAGTATAATAATGAGTAGGTGTTAGACGAGTATTTCTGGAAGTATCAACCCACGCCATTTTGTTTCGCTGTTTTAAGTATTGATTAATATATTTTCAATAGTTTTCTATAAAAAAAATAAGTTAAAGAAATTCATAAGTTTGGAAGGTATTATTTTTTTTGTTACTCTCTTCTGTGATTCTGATACAGGGAGAGGATAACCTATTATCTTATTGGTTATTCCGATAACCTATCTGACCTAAAGAGAGTGTAAGGTTAAAGTTTTCTGTAGGAACACCATGAAATAAAAACAACTCTCACAGGCCGGATTCAAACCGGCGCCGCTGCAAACTCCAGAATACTAAAGATAATAAAACTAATTGGAGCAATAAATAATTGTTTGTTGATTAGGTTTAAGGCTTTCATGTGTCCCAGCGGGGGTTGAAAAGACGAGCCATTCTATTCTAACAATGATTGCTTAATTACTTTTCTAAACAAACGTTTCGTGTCAGCTATTCACTTCACCTTATCCAACCTCAGCCTCCATTCAAGAGGGAGTTAATTATAATTCGTTTGGTTTAACCACTCAACAATATTCAATCGTTTATTTCAAGGAGTATATGGAAATTATAAAAATAATAAACACGGTATTGTGATACAAACAATTATTACTTTTAAAAACTGTTATTTTTAATATCCTGTCCTAAGTAACCCATGTGGCCCATAAACCAGCATAAGTCGATTCAGGAAAACTAGTTTTTGAACTAGACCTACCTCAAAACCAGTATTTCCATCAAATACCTGAATTTGAAATTTAACATGAACACAATACTTTCCCTTATGCAGTATAGGACTCCAATGGGAGTCCTGGCCGAAATAAAAAAAAAATACTTTCTCTTACTACATACTCCATATATAAGTGAAAGTAAAAACAGTTATGAACGAAATTTATGTTTATTGGTGCATAACATAGAAAGTATACTATTTTTTAAGGACATTAAAAAAATGTGAATATGAATGAATGTATAAATTCACATGATTTATTTGTTTATTTCTGTTTCTATAAAAATTCATACTTTTTAGGTTTCTGGAGGGGATAATAACGAATATATTTTTTTCCTCCCACCAAGAACAGTTTAATAAGAAATATCGAAAGTCAAATACAATCGGGAAAAACCGGGCATTCACGGCATTTCCCGTTCAAATCAGATTTGTGATTTTTCTTTTTTTATCTCCTGTATTTATACCAAAAAATCTTATATTTCGAATTGTACCGTTGATTACTATTGCTAGCGATGAGATTAGGTTATTTTTTTTTCAAATAAACAAAATTTAATGTACTTTAGATGAAGATGTTTTAAACATTCCCTATTTAAGCCCGGTTAGACTATTTCATAAAGCTCAGGTGGTTAGACGCATTTTTACTGACCTGAGATCTGCTGGCAGCACCGGTGCGAATCCGGCCTGGGGCGTTGACTTTTTTCATTAAGTAGTGGTCCCAAAAAATGAAAACTTCACCCCCAGCTATGGTTAGGCAGTATCGGACCCCAATGGGAGTCTTGGCCGAAAAAATAAAACCTATCTGGTATTAAAAGCCACTCAATGTCTCGTTCATTAACTGAGTTTATTAAAAATCGTTTGAACCGTTCTAGATAATATGAAAAATCTATTTTATAAAAAATAGGTAGATCATATATATATAAAGAATTTGTATAAATGTTTAATTAAAATATTTAGATCCTTACAATCCAAAATCCTTCGTAAAATCCTCCATGCTCCTTTGTCACAAATAAAATCACACATGTTCCCTATGTAACCGATCTAGCCCGAACCAGATATCACTCCTTCCATTATAAACTCCCAAACCACTCAAACCTCCTAGTTTCTAACTTTGCATCCTCTTCCATACCTGACAATTCTCAGAGGCGCCTGAAAAGAAGATGGTCACGAGACCAGCTAATGTAAAATGTCATTAGAGTGCTACCAATGCGTAGTTTCTCTACACGCCTGTAACACTCCAATTTAACTTAGATCAGATTTACTAAATGTATTATAATGTACAGTTTAAATAGCAATAAATAAATATTTAAAAAAAAATTTAGAATTGTTTTCGAGAAAATCGGGAAAATTGACCTTATAGAGCTTACTTTTGGTCGGTTGATTTTATCTAAAACGTTACTGTCAAACCCCAGCTATATACCCAACTTAATTTCGTACTTTCGTTGACTTTTCTTTTTTAGCTAGGCTGAACATATACAGATAAAAACGAACTCCCAACGTATTTCCATAGAAAAGTTAAATCCGAAATTTTTATGATCCTAATACTTTTCCTTATTATATATGCCATATAGAGGAATGCTAAAGTAACGGGCCGTCCGTGGTTCAGGTGTAGGTCTCAGCAGCTTGAGAACTGCGGGTGGCGCCGGTTCGAATACATCTTGTGGGATGGACTTTTTCCAGTGAAAAACCTGACCCCCGTCATAGCTAGATTAGGTTTGTGATCTCTAGATAAACCCCCATAGGTCAGAAATGATCAGGAAGGAGATTATAAAAAAAAGGTAGGTCAAAGTAGTAGGTACCACCTCTGTATTCATGTGGAAGTCTCAATTATAATAGTCGTATAGAAACTTCAGAGTTGGGCAAATGGATAACTCCCCGACAATAGACCGGGGCTAAGATAGAACCATCCTCGGAAGACAATGTTAGAAGTGATATACATAAATTATTTTTGAAAATATTCTTTTCACGTTGTCTTGAAGGCGTGTTCTACATTCCAACCTGATTTTTTTTATACTTGATTTGGAAATTGTTATTTTTAGCTCTATCTAAACAAGTTATTTAAACAATAAATTAGAAATAGACCTTAAGCGATTAATTAACAGGTTTTTGTAGCACGAACAGCTGCGGAATTTCAATTTTCTGGTAAGTTGTCAAGAGTTAGAATAAAAGAAAAAGGATTCTGCACTTCTAACAGTACAGACAAATACCTAATTTTATGGAATGCAAGCAATTAAAAAGTAAAAAGAAAAAAAAAAATCGTTGTTGATGATGGCAAAATATGGAAACGAGAAAACCGGTTTTTCAAACAATTGCTCAGATATTTTTCAATTAAAAATTTAATATTTTAGAGAATTTAATATCTTTAATTTTTAAAAATACAAAAAGTAAGAAGTTTTCTTTAATAATACCCTACGTATTCGCATTTTTGTTGATTTGTTTATACATCTGGGTTTTGCCCTTCCACGTGGTCTCTTGCTGGCATTCAATAATAAAAGATATGCTGGCTTTCAATAAATAATGGCGCTATAACAAAACATAAAATCTTAAAATCTATGCTACTTTATAACCTAAACTACTTTATTTTTATAAAATTTATGATTAATAATTTATTTCGAAAAGAAATAATATATCTATATAATATTAGAAAAAAATTAATTTTTTCGAACCACTCTATAACAATAAATTTGGTAAACATACCTTAAAATATATGGTACCATATCTGTTCAATCACATACCAGAAGAACTAATGAAGAAATCAACCACAAAAAAAAAAAAACTATAAAAAAGGAATATTTAACTGAGTACTTTCTTACTTCTATGATTCCCAATAATTGATTTTGATTCGCCAAATGACCATGTCTGGCAGTTTTTTTTTTCTTAACTCTACATAATATATTTATTATATTATACAACTTGAATTAGCAATGTATGTGTGTGCTTTGCAATAGATATATTTCATCCTTATTTTTTATCATATTCTGTATCATCTTGTTTTATTCTCATTATTATATTAATTCACTAATTGTAAATTTGCAGCTTTATTATTCACTGCATAATCCTTTCAGTTATTATTTTTTATTTAATATTTTTTTAATTATTATTTTTTACTTTATCTTGATTTTAGTAGTTGTTAATTAAACTATTAACTGTATCACTTGTGATCAATTCATACTGTACTTATCTAGATTAAAAATTGTATAGCTTCCACAACTCCCAGATAGTCAGTCTAAACTGTAATATTTACAATTCAATTATGTCTATTATTTTTATGCGTTATTTTGGCACCGACCGAAAGATGTCATCTGGCCGGACCATATTGGATATAATCTTTTAAATGAATACAATAAAAAAAAAAAATCACTGTTGTGTAGAAGATTGCTTCAATCCACATATCCCGACCATCTTAACCCCTTTAAATCCATCATTGAACTATGGTTATGATAATAATTTGTATTTTCTGCATAAAATCAGTATATTTCATTTTTATGGAATCATAAAACTATACCTGTAAGTTATAGCTACAAGTAATACGGTTATTGGCCATGGAATATTATCAACTAGATAATAAGGATCATTTTTTATATATTTTTTTTAATTTAATGGATGGTCTCTAGACTAACGAGTTGTTAATGCTGAAAATACGTAGGCTTTAATAATAACTGCTGCCTCAAATATTATTAGTATTATTTAGTTTATAATAATGACTGATAGAATTATGATATTCATATTATTTATTTCTCAACAATCTCATTAATAGATGTCTAGTAATTATATTTGCAGTTAATGATAATGCTTTCCAATTTTCCTGGTCGGATAATGTTTCTAATTATTTCAATTAATACGAAGTTGAGCTTTGGGACTCCACGAAACCATCGAATTACTTCCGTATCTACAATCTGTCGTAAACTCATTAGTGGTTGTTACTTTGTCACAAATAAACCAATCCATTAATGTTCCATATGTTGCCAATTTACCAAAGAACCAAATAGTATTCCTTCCATTATAAACTCTCTAACGATTCAAACACTCTTATTTCTCATCTCGCTTCTTTTTCAATACCTAATAATTTTCTTAGACGCCTGAAGAAGAAGAAGATAACCTCGAAATCTTCTACGCTAGAAATACTATCGGATTTCTATCAGAGAGTATATTCTTCACAAGACATTATCATGCTATAGTAATATAACTCACATAACACTTACTAGATTAATATATTTTAATATAGTTGCAAATATCAATAAATAAATAATTTAAAAAAATATTTGGGTAAAATATATTATTTCTTTAATTGAGTTAAAATCGAAGTTTCAGTTATCTTATTATTAATTTCCAGAAGAACACCACGCAACAATTCGAAGCATTTAAACTATTTGTTTTAATAATCTGAACGCGCCATAAATAATTTAATTATGTTCATGCCAGAGTTTTGATGGTTTCATTTTCCAAGGTGTCAGGAGACTTAAATTTCAAGTTGTTTAAGATAAACTCAAAAAGGGTCTTCTTTCTCAGAGATAAAAGAGGTAGATCACGGGACTGTCCTCTTAGCTTCTTCAACCCCCCCCCCCCTCTCGCCCTTTGAATAAGGATTTTACGCCCTAAAAAACAAAAGCATGCCCTTATTCAAAGGACGTAGTTGAAAATTGTTGGAGTTTTTAAATTGTGTTGGCGGCGCGACTCTGACATGGATCCATTTAACGAGATTCATATTAGTACTCTAAATTTGACATCATCGTACAAGCTATCGATTATCAAATTGATGTAAATTTCTGGTTAAGCTAAATCTTATACAGAAAACAATTTCATTATTTATAATTAAAAAGCAAATGGGTGTAATATTTTATAAATTAATGATCATTGATTTTCATATAATTTTTACTTTCACTAACGTATATATAGAATACATAGTAAGGGAAAGTTTTGCTATCTCGAAAATTTTCGAAATCGAATTCCAGTCGGTTCTCGTGGCGGTCCGTTGTAAAAAGGTTTTATTGATTATTGATTATTACTGCCAACATTTTCATTTTAGTAATTGAATTTAAATTCAGGAATATCCATTACAAAAGACTGATCTACATGACTGTTATAAGGCCTATCTGGACATACGGAGTTGAGCTATGGG
>NW_027108957.1:110369-122966 GCF_000696795.3 Halyomorpha halys
ATCTAATTCCTCTCGAATCCAATCCTTACAGTCCAAAATCCTTCGTAAAATCCTTAATGCTCCTTACTTTGTCACAAATCAAATCATCCATCAGGACCTCAATATCCCCTATGTTGCCGATTTAGCCAGAACCAGATACCAATCCTTCCATAATAAACTTCCCAACCACCCAAACCAACTCGTATCTAACCTGGCTTCTCTTCATTACCTAATAATCCTCCTAGGCGTCTGAAAAGAAGATGGCCTCGAGATCTTCTCCTCTAGAAATGTTTTTCGAGTTCTATCAATGGGTAGATTCTCCACATGTTTGTATCATGTAATTATATCACTTACAGCAAATTTACTTGATGTATATATATGAATACAGTTGTAAATAACAATACATAGATTATTTTTTTTTTAAATGAGGAATAGCAGTATATCGAATCAGATGAGCTCAGATCCGAGCTAAGTATTCTGAGAGAGAAGAAAATAAAACGTTTTTTATACTAATCCATATAGACGTTCTGTACATGACTTGACAATAAAAAATAAAATCATTTGATTGTTCATCCGTCATACGTTTATATACTGCCTGATCTATCTGATCTATATTTTAAACAAGGGTATAATAAAGATTCTAAAGAGAAGGCAATCACCAAGTTAAAACTTAAGTTAACTTCTAGACAAGAGAACGCATCGAAATGATTTATTGGAATTCCATGACCCTTTTACCGCCACCCTTGCTGCAAAGTGTGAACAATAAAGAGATTTATTCGATCAAGCGTGGTGAAACACCATATGAATTGCATTTTCATAAATTTGCTTGTCATACGCAAAAGCAGTTGGCGCTGCCTGAAATTGGTCACTGAATCATTTTAAAAACTCTTCCATACTAAGTCCAGAGATGGTTTTATTAGAACTACACATCCTTCAAGACCATTTATACAATTTTTTTTAACATTTAATAGAGTTAAAAATTTGAATTTTATTTTTCTAATTTTTAAGGATATTTCTCTATCAACAATATTTTTAATGCGTTAGAGTGGTTAGCTCAGTGGTAAGGTACCGTGCTATTAACTCCAAGGACTCGGGTTAGAATCCTTTACTGACAAATAATTATTTTCTATTACTAAACTAGTTTTAACACAATCCCCCCATCTACGTTTCGGTCTACCCCTCGGACGTAGACACGTCGGTTTTGTGATAATTAACAATTTAGGGATCCGCTCGTTACTAAGCCCTACAACCTTACACGCCCATCTTATACGCCGCAATGCTACAACTTGAATTATATTTACCGAGTGCAGGTCCCTTAATTCGGTGCAGTGTAATCTTCTAAATTTTCCCGATAATTCATCCTTTTTCAGTCTGAATATTTTTTTTTAATCTTTTTTTAAAATATTAATTAATAATAAAAAAATGTAGATATAATAATAATAATATAAATAAGATAATAAGTACATAAAAAAAGTTAGATTATGAAAAAAAAGTGAACACACTTAAAACAAAAAGAACTTGATTTAGTTTCAGTGAACTAAAATAAAAAAGTAACAAAAAAATAACAATAAGCGAAATCGTAAATACATAGAACCAAAATATATATTTCACCGACGTCTGCATTTCCATTTCTGGACCATGCATCTTTCTATGCAAAAGTGGATTTATATCCAATTTTTGCATTTTTTTCAAATCCAAATTATAAATTAATCAATCTTATTTAGAAATTTAAAAGTTGAATTAATAATTTTATACATATACAAATAAAAATAGATGAGATGCTAAAAAAAGGATGAGTAGAGGTAGGGTCTTAGTATAAACAAAGCAATAAACTTCTTACTTATATGACTGCTGCCAATAAGTTTTTATTAACTACTTATCGAGATTCATTTATCTTGTGTTATAGCTTCGCTCTGTACTGTTTCCATTAGCTTTTATGTATAAATATCCCGTAGTAATAATATGTTGTCTTATTTTTGCAGGAACGTAGGGAATGGAAAAAAAAAATTATGACCTCAGAACCGAATATTTCCACTTAAACATCAATGAAGAAATTTATTGTCAGTCTATCTGTAGTCAGATTTGCGTTTGGTCATAAACGATCAAATTTGTTAATTTTGATTAAATTCGACCGCGCGTTACGTAGTTGTCTCCATATTTATCGAATTCTAACTATTTCTGCTAACATATTCTTAAACGTATTTTCATCGGCACATATTTCGAAAACGGCTTCTCCGATGTCGTTTGGAAAGTTGGAAGTCAGTTTAAAAATGATCGATTATCAATTTTATTTTATACCAATTCGTCCATAAGAAGAAGGTTGAGTTTTTTTTTGTAATCTTAGTTATATTATGCTAGCTGATCCGGATATGCTTCTATTGTTAGATTAGTGTATGCACTATGTATAGATTGAAAGAACACAACTGAAAGTTTGACTTCAATTTAGTCAAAATGAAAAATTGACGTATATATAAATATTATGTCTTGGTTACGAATTTCATAAAAATAATAATTAATAATATAAGTAAAAAGTATATTCTTGATCTCCTCACTCAACGTTCAACCATCCATTCATTAAACACCGGGTCCCAACAGATCGATTTATAAATTCCCTTTCATGTAATAAATTCCCTTTAACATATCCTTCGCTATAGATGCAATCTCATGGAATTCTCTTCCAATCTTCATACGTCATCCTCATCCATTCTTTCCTATAAACGACACATTTTCCTTTACTTACTACATGAACAAACCTCAGTACCAATGTGAACAATTTATATAGCTATATGTGTGTGTATTTATGTAGTCAGAATGTGTGGACCATTTATTCATTCTTAGGGGAATTATGTTCCAATATAAAATTATTTTTTCATTTTCAATTTTTTTTCATACTTTACGTCGTCCGATTTAATTCATCATTTGTTTTCTTAAAGTAATTTCCCTTTTTTATATACTACGCAGGTTCAGTCGACGATCCTCCTATATGAAGGTAAGTTATAATACAGGTTTACTAAGAATTAACGAAAATATAATTATTAAAAATATTATAGATGAAAAATCAAATAGTGCTTTATGAAAAGAATACAAAAATGAAATTAACATAATTAAAAATTTTAGGGAACAAATTATATAATGATACGTTGAGAAGAATTAAAATACTGAAGTAAAAAAAAAAACTTCTTGTTCTACTCTTTCTAGATTTAATTATGATTGTTATCTCGTTTGGTTTTTAGCCCTGGAAGCCTAAAATTAAGGCTGAAACGTCAGCACAATAAAATAAAAAAGTTGAACTTATTTTTTTTAATTTCTACTAACCACACCCTCGTCCATTTTCCTCAGAAACATAAAATCATGTTGTTTAACAAATTTATTTGTTTACGATTCCAAATTACTAAACGACAAACAAGACCTTAGATGTTACCTCGAACTGAATATCTCTGATCAAATACGAACTGAAATAAATCAAAAATCTCTTCTAAAGTTTAGCCTACCCCTAATCCCAAAACTATCATTAAAAAGTAATTTTTACGTTTCCCATTTCCCCCTCCCCAGGCCTCGAAACCAGGGGAAACTTCTCACCGGCAATTTGAGCCTGATGAAACTTTCCTAGGGGGGCTATATTTTCAATTAGCGAAACCGCTCAAACCTTCAATCTCCATCTTGAATGTGCAGTTATGGTGGCAATCAGTTCCCCTAAGACTGACTGCGAGAAAGCCCTCGATATTCCTCGCCCTCCTTCGCCCTCGACCACAATTGATATTAGCCGAAGAAACTGGGTCAGGCAAGAGTCAACAGAATTAAGGAATTACCAATCAGGGCTCTGTCCCTACCTGAGTCTTAAAATAAACGGCCACGGCAAATATGTGAGTGGAAATAATTACAATCAGTAGTGATTCCATCTGCACTGCGACAAGGGATAAATAAAGGAAAATACGATATAAATACATGGTCAACTGCATGGGCTTACCCAGAGGGAGGGCAGGAGAGGGAAACAGTGGCCAGCAGTGAATAAGATTATTAATTTAATAAAAAATAATTTTTTCAAGGAAATACTAATTGTAACAACTAATTAAGCACTGCAATAATTATATATAATGTTCTTAAAATTTTATTCTCCCTTTCCGTGCTGAAATGTCACAGTTAGTTAATCTGTCAATAGAACGGCTTATATGGAAAATCAATATGAGAAAGTATATCCAGAGTGAATAATTTAGAGAAATCTGTTCTGAAAAGTTATTATTATTAACATTGGCGCGACAGAACGTGGAGGTCCAAGGCCTCGCACGATGTACTTAATTAATATATCGCGCGTTTCATGATGTGGTTTTCATAGGGTGGGCTCCTCACTCCCAAGCCTTTTTTTATAAGTGCTACTCATTGGCAAACGGGTCCCACAAATGCCCGAGGTGAGGCTGTGGGCGAATATCATAGAATTATATGCTTGCAAAACAAAAACCAAATAGGGCCGGGGGACTCGAACTCGCAACCTTTGGGTTGACAGACAGGCGTCTACCGCCTACTGCGTCTACTACGTCACCCCCGTTCTGAAAAGTGCTATGTTTTTAAAGGTGCCTACTTATTTTCAGAATTTATTAGGTATGGCTTAATTGACTTTTTTGTTTCGTTTTTATTAATATATCCAAGATGAATATAATCTATTCTATATTTTTCATAACGTTTCGGGACAATTGTCCCATATTCATTCACCCTTACAATCCTAAAAATAAGTTATTTTTATCAACATTTTTCGTCTAAGTGTATTTGTAATTCATGTAATTATATTTACCCCCTATTTGTTATATTTTGAATTTCCCTATTGAAATTATGTCATCTGTATAATCATAGTTGAAAACTATTTTACAGTGTATTATTTAATTTATTTTTCTACACTATTGGTGCATTCATCTATTTCTGTAGCACAAACCATAGCTCTATATTTGATATTACCTCTTTGGACCTTATCAACTTGTCCAGTATGCTTTTTTGTTACCTCCCTATTGATATGTCTAATTTTAATCTATACTGTAATTTAAATTACAATTTACGATTTTTAGTGAGCAATTTTAAAAAATGTCTAAAAAGAAAATCCAGAATATTGTTTTGTTTGTTTTGTTTCTTTTTGTTTCTATTATTTTATTCTGAAACACACATAAATACCCCTTTAAGGTGATTTGGACGACTTATTGTAAGCATATGGAAAAAACGACAAATAAATTAAAATATATCCAATAGAAGAATTGTTCAAAGTGTCGACTGTTGAAAAGACATTTTGCCTGACAGGATAATTGTTTGGTGCCTTCATCAGAGTAAGTGAACAGAAAGAGCTTTTAGCTAGATGACTTGCACTGCAGCGCTGGCTCTTCCCTCTTGTCATTGTCACAAAAACAAAACACGTGGTACAAAATGGCAGTGTTTTGATAAAAAAAATTAGTACAAGAGCCCAAGAGAAGAATAAACAACAGTTAGTTTACACCAATTTCTCATTACTTTAATGAAAACTATATACTGAGGTGTAGATAGTTGACCCCTGATTTTCAGGTCTTCATCAGGGCTATAAAAACAAAAAAACAACAACCATCATTTAGAGAAAAAAAAGTTGATTAATAACTATGGACAAAGACAGTAGTAGATTGATTACATTATTATTTATGTACATATAAATGTGAGTAATAAATAAATGGTACAGTGGAAAGAATCTATAAAGAATTAGTTAAACTAATAAAGAAGCTTATGAAAAAAAAAATATTGTAAAAGAGAAGAACAGGGGATAAGAGGAAATAAATGGAAAAAGGGGAATGAAGAAAGTAAGAACTGGGAGAGTAAGGTTATAGGAAGAGAATCCAGGCTACATTGATATAAATTGCAGGAAAAGCCGCTAGAGTGCAGGTCGGCAAAAGACGTTACATAAATAGAAATCTAAAGGTCAAAAGATCGTAGAGATAAAATAGTCAATGTGAGAGTAAAAAAAGAAAAAGAAAAAAAACTAACATAAAAAGGTGTAAAATGTAAAATAATGAGAGCCCAAAAAGTAAAAAAATGTATCAATATATAAAGGGCGTGTAAAAACGGACATATTAACGGGGAGGATGTAAAAACAATGTTATAAAAAATAAGATGAAATAAAAGAAATAAGATAAGAGAGAAAAAAATAACTTACAGTTTTAGGCAGAGATTTCTGCTAAACTGTTTGAAATTGGAGGAATAGTCGTTAGAGTGTAGGTCGACAAAGACGTTAGATAAATAGAAATCCAACGGTAAAAAAAACGAACGTTGAGATAAAATAGTTAATAAGAAATAAAAATGTATAAATATGTACTGGGTATGTAAAACAGATAATTTAAAAAAAATGTATATGTGTAAAAGATTACTGGTGTTTTAATAAATTAATAATTTGGGAATAGGCTAGGGACAGGTTTTGGTTGTCAGTTTTGTGATTAACGGGGGAAGACATTTTTGTATAAAAATACTTAAATAAAAAAAATTAAAAATAAATATACTTAAATAAAACTATATACGGTTAAGAGTCAAAATTGATTACTGCCAACGATGGTTAAAGGGATAAAAATAGTGGTTGTCCTGAAAGTTACAAAACGTTCATTTTTGAGTTCTAGTAGGTAATAAAAAAAATGTATACTTTATCCTGTCAAAAAATTCTTCAATTTTCACGAAGGCTAATCAACAGAAAAAGTGAGTTAATAATTAGGTCCACATCCCATAAATCTAAATTTCCACCAAGTTAGTTCACCCCCAGAAAATTCTAAAGACACTGCCTACTACTAGCGCCTTAGAAATTTCGCCTAAAAAAAGCGAAATAATTCAACCTTTCACTGGAACTTTGTGTCTGGCGTTTTTACTATCCTTATAATAAGAACATATAATCGAAATTGCTGTTCAGTAAAATAGAAGCCGAACAGGCTGATTCTCCACACAATCAAGCTTGGGTAACTTGTCATCTTGTTCATACACAAAAATAAAGTATGAATGTACAAATTTACGAATCCAGAACTAAATTGTGTTGGTCACTAATTATAAAAAGTCAGAACATAATGATAGTTGAGATGGGATTTTCCGAGAATAATGCCTTTTATTTTTTAATTAATTATGAAATATTCGTACAAGCGCGAAGGGGTATTTTAATTACAGAGAGTTGAACGATGTAAAAATAAAATAAATATAAATCGAGTTAACTCACTCTAGTATTAGTAAAAAGAGCTCACGAGCAGAAAAAATGCAGTCATCTCACCCCAATTTTTTATTACTTTAATGAAAACTATGTATAATTACTAGTCAGAATATATGAGTCTGCCAAGTATAGGTAGGGGAAATAAAAAATGGCGGATGTTTCAAAACGTTAAAAAACGTTTTTCTTCATTCGGAGCTCTATATCTTTAAAATTACCAACAACACTAGAAAACTTAAGAGTACATCATTTAAAGAAGAATAAATGAATGAGCCCTAATAAACATATTTATCTTCAATAGTTCTCGACATATAGCTTTTAAAAAAGCAATATTTCATAGAAAATGTTCTGGAAGATCAGTAATTAGTAAATTTATTTTGAGAAATCTATATCTCAGGAACCATTTCACGTATAGATGTCTATAATTTCAGACGCTTTTTAAATATTTCTCGATTTAAACTTAATTAATTAATTTTAACTTAATTAAGTCTGCTCTACCGCTTTTAAGCAAATATTTCAAAAATAAATAAATAAAGTTGGTTTATTAATTAATTTATTATTTTACTCTGCTAGATCTCATATTTAAATAAATTTACTCTACTTCTACCTGGTAGACTCACCAATTTTGACTAATAATTATACATAGTTTTCAATAAAGTAAACAAAATTTGGGATGAAATAACTGCCCTTTTTTCACCTCACATCTTGTACTAAAAAGATCTCACGGTTATGTTCCAGTCATGGTAGATTTGTGTCATGATTCCTGGTTTCAGGAAACCATGAAATGACACAAACGGATATCCCTTGGAGGTAAAAAGAATAAAGGAAATATATCATTACTGGTTTTTTTTCTTCAAACAGAGCGGGAGCAAATACATTCTGTATTTACAAAGAAGAGGCTGAGTTACTTTCCAAACAAAGGTAATCATTGAGTCCAGGAAGGGCCCTTTCTCCATCTCCTGCTTTTATATTGAGAACTTCCCTCAGTCAATAATTCTCAAATCACCAATTACTAACAAAATATACCTTTAACATTCTGATTTACCAAACTTTTAACGTTCAAACAAACCATTTGAACTTACAATTAGGGCAAGATTACTTTAAATAAAAGCTGCTCAATAACTCTCACTTTTAAGTTTGTCTTGTGTTACTTTCCCATACGTCTTTACTAATATTAGCTGTTCGTCGAGTGCTTCGCATCGAAAAATATTTACATAATGGAATAAAGATAAACTTGAGGAGAAAGACAAACATTACAACGTTTTGAAGCAACAGGATTAAATTTAAATGAGCTCGACAAAAGTTAATAATGATAACATATTCTTTAATTTGATTCCAGATAACTGAATATAATAAAGAACATCAGTACCAATAAATATATGATGGCGGTTAACTTAGAAGAGGTTTCCATTTCAGAAAAATATTTTATCTTCTAAACTATAAATGTATTTAAAAAAAAAAATCGAAGCTTACATATCAGAAAGTAACATTCTTCTAAAATATAAATAAATAAAAATTTATATATCAGAAAGTAACATTTAAGAAAAAAAAAACAATTAAAACTATACTACAAATAAATTAAAATAGTATGATAAAAGGAAGATGGTCCGAGAGGGGTCGAAGAAACACTCGAATAGTGATTAAACTATTTGAGCTAAAAAAGATACAAACACTTAAATGAACAAAGAAAATTAAAAATATTTACAGTGAAACATTAAAATTAAATAGGAATACTAAAAGTTTTTAGACAATAGATGAAAACGGAAAAAAATAACAGATAAAAAAAAAAAAGAGGAAATATAAAATACTGTACAAATTAAAATAATGGAAAAAGCGGGATAAGAATAAAATGAAGAATATAGCAAGATAATGAACGAGATGGGCAACGTACCTAAAGGACTGGAAGACAGTGCGACAGACAGTAAACTGTTGACAGGATGTATAGAGAAATAGTGGGGATTGACAATTAAAATACGTTACACTTGAAAATTAAAGAAAATATTAAACACAGGCTAACATTAAATGATAATATACATATTAGTGGTGTTGAAATAATAATTTTAAAAAAATATGTATACACGGATAGAATACACAAAACAAATAAAGTTAAAAGAATGGATACATTAAATAAAATATGATGAAGAAAAGACAATACAGAAAATAAATAGGGGTACAGGTGTGTAAATTATATAGTTGAAACATTAATAATAAAGTAATTAATGTAAGTAAACTTGAGTTGGAAGTAATATATGAATATTAAGTAAAAATAAGATATATTAATTTAAAAGAAAAAGAATGGATTGTAAGATGATCCAAGAAATATAAAGATGTTCAGGGAATTGATTTAAGTTTCTTTTCACACCTTTTCCAGAGAAAAAATAATCGCTTTTTCACAAACAAACGGACAAAAAAAAAATACTAATATTTATAGGGCTTTTGAATAACAACAGTGCTTATTCATCCCTATTTTCTCAGTCTGCTGGTGTACCTCAGGATAGTATCCTTGGTCCTATACTTTATACACTTTTTACAGCTGACATCCCAATCCATCCTAACACTATTTTTACCACTTATGCCGATGACACATGCCTATTGTCAGTGAATAATCATCTTTCCACTGTACACCAAACCCTACAATCCCACATCACCACCTTTGAAGAATAGTGCCTAAACTGGAGGATTAAAATAAAGTCCAGTAAAACCCACCAAATCACATTCACCCTTCGTCTTGAACGAAGCAAGACGAAGGTCTTGCCCCACAGTATCCTTTAATAATACCCCACTTATTCCCGTTGAACAGATCCGTTACTAAGGACTACATCTCGACAAACCATTGACATGGAATTCTCATACAAGACTGAAAAGACAGGAAACTGCTTGTCGATTGCGACTATTACAACATTTACTAGATAAACGGTCTAGTTGCAAACGGAGTTGAGCTATGGGGCTCCACTTAACCATCGATTCCTCCCGAATCCAATCCTTACAATCCAAAATCCTTCGTAAAATCCTAAATGCCCCTTACTTTGTCACAAATCAAATCATCAAATCAGGACCTCAATGTTCCATATGTTGCCCATTTGGCGAGAACCAGATACCATACCTTTCAAGATAAACTTCCTAACCACCCAAACCTGGTTCACCTTCATTACCTAATAATCCTCCAAGACGTCTGAAAAGAAAATGGCCTCGTGGTCTTCTCCTCTAAAAATGTTTTTGGAGTTCTATCAATGGGTAGATTCTCCACATGTTTGTATTAAGGCATTATATCAATTACAGCAAATTTACTTGATGTATATATATTTAAACAGTTGTAAATAGCAATAAATAACTTATTAAAAAACAAAACAATATTTATAGAATAGATAAAATAACTGACTGAAATACTTAAAAAATTCAAAGTACATAAGAGAATGTCTCGCAATAGTCTAGAGTTCAGTCTTCTAGTGTTAAATGGTTAAGTTAAAATTCCTATATTGAAACCCAGTGCTAGTAACTGGGAATGAATTTTTTAAGTTTCTTTGATGAAAAAAAAGAGAAATGAAGCCATCTATCAATTCCAATTATAGATCAAGATCTGATTGACAATTTCTTATAAATCTAGAGGCTTATAATATTGTTTTAAAATTACTACTTATTTTAGTTTCGAACAGGATCCTGAACCAAAACCAGTAATTTAACAGATATTTTTTCATCAATCACAATGGTTTTATCTATATTCTCTATTGACGAGAGAATACGGCATTGCCAATAGTTCCCGGGTGCAGTGTAGATAAATAGTTCCGGATTTGTCCATTTTAAGTAATGTATGTTCTATACTCGATGAGCATTCGCTGATGAGCAGAATACGAGACAACATTAGTAACATATTCCAGAGGAGTAAACACTCTAGGATAGTGGAGATAGAAGGTTCATACTAACTGAAGTAATTGAGTGTTTAGGAAGGGAGTTGCAGAGCCGCTATCACGAGAGCTAACTTGGATTCGGACTCTACGCTATCTCTCCTTTACTAAGGAAGCCTTATCGCCAGCGCTAAGGGACCCTGTATCCTATCCTCATCCGTCTTTCGGCTACTTATTCCGTCTTAACAAACTTCATAAGCCTCTTAACCATTCAAACCCTTCTCTTCAACTTTAATATAATCTCTCTTTATACGTATTTGCTGTTTAATCTGAAACAGCTACCCCCGATAACTACTGAATATTATCCCATTAACTATCCAACTTATTAATGAAGCCAGTTTAACTAGTGATTGCGTTCCCTGAACAGAAGAAATTAGTCTGGTTACTCATTTATTCAGTTGTACACGCAATTAAATATGTTTTAAACCAGTGAACGGCTGGTAATGTGATGATACTAATAAAGGCTTAGCGAACCCTAAGGTTCGAAGCCGATACCACAAATCGCTGTATACAAACATCTTTTTAGTGACGTCTCTCCAAACCCTAATCTACTCTTCGAGGTTTACTCGTCGATTTAGAGTTTATAACCACTTTATGGATCCGTTGAATACCACAACCTTATACGTCCATCTCATTCGCCGCAATGCCTGAATTATATATACCGGGAGCATATCCCTCATTTCATGGTCGTCCGTACCTCAGGCGGGTGAGGCGCAGGTCTTTGTCACCTGCACCGGTTGGAATCCGGCCTGGTGCGTTAAATTTTTTCATCGAGTGGCGGTCCCACAAAAGGAAAAAAACATTGACCCCTCCCCTATTGTTAGAATAAGTTTGTCACCTGTAGATCACCCCCTCCCTCCGCTTGTCAGAAATGATCAGGAAGGGTGTCAAAAGTCCCCTCAATTCAGTGTTGTCAAAATTTCCTACCAAACCCAAATATACAAGACCATCCAAGACGCAATTATCTTACCTACGTTTCGGTCTACCCCTCGAATTTTTACCTTTCGGTTCAGTGTTTATTAACTTTTTAGAGATACATTCGTTATTAGACCCATCAACGATACAAGCCCATCTTATTCGCCGCAGTGCTATCACCTGAATTATATATACTTAGTGCAGTTCCCGCAATTTGGCATTCTGTAGCATTCTGAATTCTACCGTTAGCTCATCCTTTTTTGGTCCAAGTATTTTATGCAACACTTTATTTTCAAAAACCTCAAGGTGCTGTTCCTCCCATAATGTAAGATAATACAAAAAAACTAGAACATAAGATAAATTAATAAACCTTAAAGTTACCAGGGATGTTATGAACCATTCATAATCTGTTCAGTGACGCCCTGATCAAACCCAAATATACAAGACACAATCCTCTCACCTGTGTTCTGTTCTACCTCTCCGACATTTCCGTAGGTTCAATGTTTATTATTTTTTTAACCTATACCATCGTTACTAAGCCCTTCAACCTAACACACCCAACTTATTCGCTGCAACACTATACAACATAATCCGGACTATCGCCACTTTCGTTCAGAAGAT